>NC_081523.1:23174041-23276541 GCF_030273125.1 Centropristis striata
TTCCATTCTGAAGATGTATGTGGTTTTTAGTTGCGGGGAGGGCGGGGGAGCTGACAGAAGGAGGTAAGGGACGAGAAAGAGAATGTAGAATGTACAGAGAAGTGAATAAGGGACAGAGACAGACAATAAGAGAGACACTACGACAGTGTGCTGCTAGTGGTGTGTTCTGCTCTCCCCTGACCCGTGGCCAACACATTACCTTAATAGAGATTAGCATCATGCTCAGTCAGATCTGATAGGCCTGTTGCTGTGGAACGGAAGGCCAGCTAGCCAGTTATCAGCGAGGACACAGACTCAGTCACTTAGCATAATGGAACCTGCATCAAATGAACTGGGAGCTCAACAAGAAAAAAATGCCATTAACAGAGCTGAAATGGTTTTGTGTGATGGCGAAACAGCAAATGAAATCATGCTGCATTTGCAGACTTTATGACTGAAACAGATGCACATGGTATCTTGTGATATGGAGCAGAGTTATTTACGAGCTAACATGGCATTTTAATGGCTTTTACCTCTCTCTTCAGTCACAAGGACATTTAAGTAATGATATCATGGAAGGATTACTGAACAGGTCTGCTGGGTACAGGCCCAGGGGCCCAAGGGGTCATGAGGCTCCTGTACTAGAGCTTTGGTTTGAAGTTACTGGTAACATTTATTAGTGCAAAGCCAATTAAACAACCACAAAGAGACTCAAAATGACAACAAAGTACTCAAACATAATCACAAAGAGAAACAAAATGGCTACAAATAGACAGAAAATGACTGCAAACAGATGCAAAATGACTACAAAGAGGAGCTAAATAATGACAGACACAAGATTAAGAACTAATAAGAGACACAAAATGAAAAAAGAGTACTCCATAGCTTGCATCATAAAATGCTGACTTGGTGTTGAAGAAGTTGAATTTAGATCAATGTGGGTGTCTTGTTGGAGAGGTTGGGCCTTTTACATGTTAGTGCCCAGGGGCCTATTGTTTCATAGCCCACCCATTAATGATATGTGTATGCTGATGTCTCCTGTATGTTCCTGCAGCATTACATTGCTAATCATGCAGTTACTAAAATTGTATGCTTGACGGATTGCTGAAAGGCATCACAGTTCAACACACTGCAAAGCTTGCTGAACAGCAACACAGAGACATTGCATTAGGTACACAATGAGTCACAGGTAGAAATTGTATCCCACCTTGTAAATTCTGAAGTACACCTATTATGAAGGAGCAAGAGGCTGTGAGATGTGAAAACTGCACCAGATGGATACAAAGACAAAAAACCATCACACCTCTCATTCGGTCCCTGCAGGCCACCCGCTCATATCCTGTGTCTGCTTTTCATGTTAAACTGCAAGACAAGGGAAAGAACACAACAAAACAGCTGCATAAGTTAAGTGTTAAAGCACATGCAAAAACATACAGTGTGTGTTTATATATAGGAAAGTGAATACTTGGAGGCATTTAGATTCTTTTGCCAGATGCCTTGACATTTCGGCCACAGACTTGTACCGCAGTTCAAGGTTAAACACAGCTGCTATTTTATCATCAAAGTCTCGCTGTCTCCGTTCAAGTACAGAGGTCATGTTGGTTACAGATACTGATGCATACGATTTCCATGGCTTCATACATACATGCTGTATTGATTACAACTTTATAGCTACTTAGTCAAGGTCCAGCAAGGATAAAAAATTCCATTTCTTTCCTCCAAATCTCCTTGAGCCTGTTATATCCATAGTAAAAACCACTTAGTGAGCCGCCGTTGAATATTGACTTTGAGACTTTTCTCATTTACAGTCTGGGTCTGTCGAGGAAAAGGGTTTGTAACTATTAGTAACTCTTGAGCCAGACAGCTATTGTTTTATTGATTGCGCATCCTCTTTTATTTGTGGGAAAACTACCCCGGGAACACAGTGTCCCCCAGCTACTTCTCCCATACTCCTCTAAATACCCAATCTAATTTCTGCTACAACTCAAAGTATTTATGCATGAATTGCTGCAAGTCTATCAAGCCTCCCCCTCTTCCTGTTAGCGAGACAGTATTTTTTTTCCATTCTAGAAATTACATAAAAAATCATTTTAGGGCTCATGCATTTTGGATATGGAAATACTTAACCAGAAACCCACAGAAATGGATTTCTCTGTTATGCTTCTCCCAGCTGATGGCTTAGCTGATGTTTACTGAGGACAAGAGCCTGAGGAGGATGTGCTTAACCCCATGAAGCCTCATTTTAGTTCCTCCTGAATTGGACACACATTTATAACCATATTGTCTTATGTTTTCAACCCCAGGCAGCCTAATTTAAAGCATTATTTTACTTTTACCAACCTCACAGGCTGGGAGTCCCAGGTCTGTATCATGACTAAGCGTAGCATGGCATTGCACAGCATCGCCTGAAGGCGCCCCGCAGTCGGCCCTCATAAAGTGAGTTTCCAAGTTAAATGTGCATTATGCCATGTGACAGTTTCAACACCCCCATCACTGCTCCACAGGGCGCTGAGCTTCTGTCATTCCACCATCTCCCTCTCTGTGGAGTTAATGTGGCATTTAGCTCAGTGACATTCTGCCTTTTTTTTAAAACTGCTATTTCTTCTCTGCTGCACCTCAGGAGAAACACTGAGTCTCAGTTTGTATCCTCCAGCTCCCTCTGCTCTATTGACCACTAGACTACTGATCTTTTTGCAAAATGACCAGCTCCTCTATGGATTTACAAAAGTGTGGCCTTATGTTATGAGGTATATAAAAATAAAAGGGATACACAGGGTGATGTCAAACAATAAGAGAGGCAGGCTGAGTTAGGTAGCATCAAACCACAGAGATAATTGGATCAAAAGAGAGACAGAGAAGGCCATGTGCTACCAAGCATGTCCTTATCAGCAGCAGTTTCTCTGCTTTGCCCACACGGCTCTGTATCAGCTGCACCCAGATTGATTAAGTTGCCCCGCTTGTATCATCACAACCGATGATTGACAGGCCTGGAAAAGGTTCTGATATTTAAATGTGTAACCTGGTTCCTTTTTTGGGGTCAATCTCTTAAGCACCAGCAGTGTGTGTGTGTGTGTGTGTGTGTGTGTGTGTGTGTGTGTGGTTGAATGTGTGTCACAGAGTGGGGGTTTGTTTTGATTCATAAATGTTTTTTCCAGACAAAGCAAAGGAGCAGCCTGCACTTTTTCTTCTTTGCTGCAGTCCTCTAGGAGATGAAGAGAAGTGAAAAGAGAATTAGGAGCGAGAAGAGAGTAAGAGAACGGGAGTAATGGCGGTGATACCATAACAAATGTTTTCATTAAGTCTTCAAGAGGTAGTGAGGGAACAAAGTGCACAAATGGCTATGTGGGCCTTCTAGACAAAAAGTAAACTGGGCTGAGAGTGTACAGGCATGCTAGCAGTCCTGTGACGCTGTACTGATGCAATGCAGTGCTTTGAGCCGAATGTTAGTATGCTAACATGCTCACAGTGGCAAAGTGTAAATGCTAATGCTTGACCTGATCATGACACTTGATAGAAAGTTATGGGATCACAAGAGTGATTAAAAGTGAGCCTGAGGGTCGTTTGAATATCTGTTCCAAATTTCATGGTAATCCATTTGTCGGTTGTTGAAACATTTCACAACAAAAAGTAATTTTGGTGCTATTAGAAGGTCAGGGTGAAACAAAGCCAGTAGGGTTCATCCTGTGGGGACCAAAGTTCCATGGCAGTTTATCTGGAAGTTGTTAAGATGTTTCTGTTTTGTTCAAAATGGCTTGACTGACTGACCAACGATGGCTTTCCTCGAGCCATAGCATGGCTTAAACAAGACAAAAATGAGGGTGAGACGCCCACAGAGTCCAGCAAACAAGCTTTAAGAGTACATACCAGGTCATATTCAGTACCTTTTGACAGGTATAAATCAAGCAACAACCTCCCTGTCTGAAAACTGAAGCCAATGTTGAAGTGCCTTGAACCATTCTTTCTAATGGCCAGTAGGGGGCGACTCAACTGGTTGCAAAAAGAAGTCAGATTGTATAGAAGACTTTAAGAAAATGACCCTACTTCTCACTTTATTTATTATCTTAGTAAACATTTTCTTAATGGGTTTATGGACTCAATCGTTAGTTTTAAGTCTTCTCCAATATGGCATTTTGTAAATTATGGTCCCAATTACAGTTAAATAGACGATAAATCCAGTTCAAACCAATAGGGGACATCATGGTGGCTACGGTATAAATGCATTAAATTTAAATCAGCAATGTGTTGGGTACTTCTTGGTCATGTTTTAAACTAATGTAACTCCGTGTAACATATTTTTTGTCTACTGCTAAACCTTTTAGCTTTTAAAGGTTTTCCAGAGTCATTTTGAGAGCTCATCACTGCTCCAGCAGCCTTACAAGTTCTTGACCTACTTTTAAAAACAATGTAGTAAGTTGTAGGTAGTTATCTCATCTCATCTTTCTCCTCGGTTGATATCTGCTGGTGGCGGGGTTGGTGTGATGTCAGTTTACTTTGGATCATTCTCAGACAGAGAACACCCATTAACCTCCCTTCCTCTTCCCTTCTCTGCTTTGCTATCTTTTTCTTCCATTTCCTTCCCTTTTCCTCTCCTCTCCTCTTTCATGTCCTTTATTTTCCTCCATTTCCCTTCCTTTCCCCTCCTCGTACACTTACATTTTACTTTTTATTCTCCTTATTTCTAAATCTATGGTAATTTGCCACAAAGAGCGTCCTCAATACATCCTGAAAAAGGATATCCATTGCTTTGCGACAGATAATTGTTTTTAATGATTAAGAAGCACAGAGGCATGTCCAGGCCTAATGGCTTTTAGATCACAGAGGCAGAGTTATAAAGATAGCAGCTTATCTCCAGTCACTGAATCTCTTTGTTAGGTTGCTGTTCTTCCAAGTTGGCGCTTTGCCTCTGTTCTCTCGCTGTTCTTCTGTCCCTCGTTCCCTCTCGTCTTTTTGAGTCGTCTTTGGCCCGCTTCCAGAATCAATCCGTCACCTCTTTAAAGGGAGACGTTCTTGCATTTGGGGCTTCTGTTTCGATAAAGGGCCTACAGCGACAGGGTGCCGTATTCATGTCCACTTCATTGTCTTTTAATAATCAAACCATGATGGATTACCCCCATACAGATATTCATTTGAAAGCAACATCTAAGGGACGAAAGATGGGGGAGGAAAGGGAAAACACCAGTATGCTTTCTTGATAGCTCAAGGACTACTTGTGGGAGTGTGCATGTGAGTGTACTTATATTGGATGCTAGTTTGGCTCTTGTTCTCAAAAAGACAGGCAGGTTCCTCCCTCTCGCTCCCTCTCCATTCCCTCCTCTTATCATGGCCTCCTGGGTTCAGGCAGACAGCTCCTCCTGTCTTTTCTCTCTGATTTATCAGGCCAGGGCTGACAAGTGTAAACACCTGCCAGAGTATCCTCCCCATTTGGGAGCCCGAGGTGGTTGGATGTGTTCCATTTTTTTTATCCCATATGGTGGACCAGTGCATTATTCTCACCTGACTGTCTTTCTAACCTTCTCTGCACGGTTCTTCTTCTCTTCACTCTAACACCTCCAAAGCACCATTTCCTCCAGTCTGCCTGCAAACATGTGTTACTATGGACGGTGGTCTGAAGCGCCGTTAGGTTTGGCAATATGGTCGGCTATTTATGTGCATGTGTTGTAAAAGACTACACTTTTAGTTTGGTGAGGTGTTGCGGGTGTTGTGTTCACACCCGTGTGTAAGGTCTGTTTCTGCTCTGCATGACTGTGAGATTGTCACACAGCAGAAACTTCTGAAGTTGCTGGAATTCCCCCGCTGTCATTCATCCACCTGTAAAATCACTTCGGCTTTCATTCGGTTCCAGCAATCATGAAAAGCAACAGGGAAAGCAACATACAGGCAAACTTCCCTTCTATCTGAGCCATGCTTTTTACTTCTTTTATTCATCTTTAAAAGGGTGGTTTATCTCTAGCAGTACAGAGGTGTGCAGTTATTTTGCATTTTATTTGTCTGGGGACTGTTCCATGAAGCTAAAGGTTAATCTGGCTTATTTTCAGTTGATTTGGTTCCATTGGGAACTCAACAAGTTTCCCAGCACAAGTTGCATAGTAACCCAGCTTGAACTATGTTGAATTTGCTTTAAGGACCCAAATCAACAAAAATGAGTCAGACTAACTGAAATATTTGTGTCTTATTTGGTAAACTCTCTTTATGGAACAAGCCCCCAGGTTTTCTGTGTCCACCCAAACACAGTGCAGATGACCTGGATTGCTCACAGGATTAAAAAAAAACTTTCCCAGAAACAATGTGTCATGTTGTGAACAGCTTTCTTTGTAACTACTCTCTACCAAATGAATAGTTGGGTGATGTCTGTGGATCATGGGACAAATATGTTTCCTCATAATTTTGTTTCGACCACCCTTTTTATTACGGCACAAAATTCCTCAACGGATGTGAAAACACAAACAGTCTCTATGATCTTTATGGTCACTCTTTAACACTCTGCTTGCGCCACCTGTTACAAAATTCTGATTGAAGATACAAATAGCTGCATCTCCTCCACATGTGGTGACTGGCCACAATTACAGACATGTAACAGCGCTTTGCCAGTAAGCAACCCCTTCTCTATGGCATTCCTGTCATCTGTAAACCCTTCAGGACCAATCTGTGGACATTACCCAGACTGCCAAATATAAACACCAGCCGGCTGCCCTCGCATCAAAGCTGTCACACAGTATTTATAAGAAGGTGGCACTACTGTACCTTCATGTTGAACACTTCATCCAGACTCATTATAAAAAAAGAAATCTCTTTATTCTCAATAATGACAATAAAATGCTCCGAAAGTATCATGTTCACTGACACACAATTTGATCATGTGAGACGCAATACAGCCAGACAGACCATACGACCTAATGTGTGTCCTCAACCAACAGGTCAACTATTCCATATAGCTGTGCTATGTAAAGCCAATTATATACATAGCAGCTATTCAGAAAATGTGACAAGGACTCAAGTGCAGACTGATGGATATGAAGCAAGCAGTGAGGGACACACAAACAAATAAACACAAAAGAAGTCCTCCAAGTTGTTTGTAACCCTCCCACGCAGAATGACACACATATTGTGACTTGACAACACAATCGACAGGATCATTCATTCACATTGCCTCCCAAGGCCGTTTCATTAAAATAAAATAAAAATTTGATCTTACAACACAAGTGTTCACGTGCCTTGCCTCAACACACATCTTAAGAAATGTTCAAAATCAGTCAAACTGTTTGGCTGAAAAGTTATGGGCACATAGACTTCTAGACTTCTATTCTTTCTATAAAATCCTATATTCCTAGTGCTAGTGCAAATCTTTGACCAATCATAACATATTTTTGCTTATCATTCTGAAGAAAGTCCTTCGGTGTACATGAGTTTGGGTATGTTTAGGCTCAAAAACGACTTGGCTATGGAAAAGGAAAGAACATCTGTCTCCCACGTTAAGTCATCCACCCCGACCACCTCCTTCTGCGGACCGACTTCCTCCTATACTTCTGATGGACAAGGCCACTAGAGGGCTTTGTCACTTGAGTGTAAACACATGTTGTTTTGGGGTATTTGCTGTCGCTTTTTCTGTGAGAACAGCTTCTAAAACACATTCAGAAGCATCCGTCCATCAACAGGTCTGCTCTGATGTAATTAAATGGCAGCCTCTCTCACTTCATTGCGCACTCTGATGGCTTGCACAGTGGGGGCCTTCAGGAAATGAATGGCTGGGCCATTCTCAAGATTTACTAGTTGTGTGAGTGTGTGTATGCTGGGAAAATCTACCCAACCAAGCTTGATTATGTGTGTCTCAAATTGTGTTTTCTGTTTGTTTGCGCACTTAATTAGACAGTCAAACTTAATGTCGTAACATTTCCTTCCTTTTCCTCACCTGAAGCCCACCGTGGTTGACCTCGTCACTCTAATAAATGTGTGTTATTGTGTGTATAAGCTCCCAGTATCCATAGCTAACATGTTGCTGCTACAGCAGTAATAACATCATTAGGCCTGATAATGTGTTTATTGTTAAAGCAAAAGCAGTTTAGGGCGATTGCCCCCATGGGGCTGCTCCGTCTGGGGAGAGAAAGTGGCTAAATGTCTGTCTGTCTGTATGGTTTGTGATTGTTTGTCTGCTTCCAGTTGTAAAACTTTTTTTCATTGCTGAAATACTTTTTTTTTAGGGCTGGGCGACATAGCCAAAATCTTCTATATAGCTAATTTCATATCTTAGTAATGATAAATATCACAAAAGAGCATGTTTCTGTTGATTCAATTAATATTTATGAAATAATCACATTATTAAGCATATTCTTTATATTCATTAGTGCAAAATGATCATGGTGTCAAGTGAAATCATAGAGAAAAAATAAATAAATATTTTAAGTTATTCACTGACTATGAGTACACACATGCAAATTTACTAAGAAATTTAAATTACCTAATTGTGTATCATGATATGATCCATTAAAGATTATAATTAATCATATTAAATTATCGCCCAGCCCTAGCTTTTTCATGTTTTCTGGTCTTGACTTTTCTTCTTGCATGGATACAAGGTGACTGAGGAGTAGGAGTGTGTGTGTGTGTGTGTGTGTGTGTATGTGTGTGTGTGTGTGCGTGTGCGTGCGTGCGTTCACATGCGTGTGTAGTTATTCATAAGATGGCCTGGGTATGTTAAGGAATTCTGGGGGGTCCTTGTGTTTTTATTACCTGCTGGTGGCCTCCTGCCAGCATCCAACTTGATTAACTCTCCCCTTTCGGCTTCACACACACACACACACACACACACACACACACACACACACACACACACACACACGCACTCACACTCACACTCACACACACACACACACACACACACACACACACACACACACACACACACACACACACACACTTATTTTTACACTCACCATCTCTCTCACACACACACACACACACACATGCACATAACCATCTACTTTATCACTGAGAGTGTGCGGGAGGTGTAAGCAGCTAAGGTTTTCAAAATGTTATCTATTAAAAGCCTGAGGAGGAGGCACAGGGCTCCACTGTTACTCTTTATGTCTTCTCTTTGGTTGCTTTTCAAGGCGAGCTTTTACAAGAAAGGAAATCCACACACTGCCACCTGCGCCAGTGTGCTTTTTGGTAGTAGGTAATTTTTTATTGAAGTTGGAGCACATGTTTAAAGCCTTGATTCCTGATGTTCTCAGATTGTGTGTGTTTAAATACACGGTGCTGCACAAAAAGTAGCATCAGGATTCAACACACACACACACACGGTCACACTCCTACACACAAGGAAGCAATTTGCTCTTCCACAAAAAGAGCATAATTCGGTAAAGACAGACTGCGTCTCGCTCCCCCCTGTTACCCATGTGTGGCAGCTGCTAACGAAAGGGCCACTGAAAGCCTTTCGGAGCTTCACTTAAGTCATTTTGTGCTCAATTTATTTTGTGTATCAAAGGAGGCAGTGTGAGATTGTTAGGCTAACAGTTTTAGCGTGCTATTACAGCCCATTGATAAGGATGGAGGACATGCCTCGCCTTCAGAAGCCACCGATTCACAGCACATGCAAGATAAATGTCTGGATTAATCCCATGAGATTATTTTCAATTACACTGCAGCATCTACATTCACACTTTCTATGATGCCCATATCTATTATGCATTATATACACACTTAAAATGCATCACAATTTGCTTATAGCACTGTATCATAATAGTGTTAGTGCTCATCCATACTCTTAATGAATTGAACAATCATGGTAAAACATTATAAAGCATTTATAATGAATTATAAAGTCAAGTATCATAATTACTGGTCACAGACATTTTGTTTGCAAAGATCATAATGTATTATAATCCCCATAGTTGTAAGACATTATAATATGTGATTGTAAGGTTATGGTAAGGCAGTTAGGCTAATCTTAACTGTAAAATGCATTATGGACATGATGACATACTTGACCTTAAAAAATAATTATAAAATGCTTTACAATGTGTAATACTATTATTATTAATATGCTATAAAGGATTCATAATTATAAGTATACAGTGCAGATGTAAAATGCATGATAAGTATGTTTTGTGATGCATTATAGACATGGGGTTTATAGAAAGTGAAAGAAAAATTCCCATTTATTAGATTCCACTGCAGATCACATCTTGTTTTCTTGCTCAGCGCAACCTCCATCCGTCATTCACTGTGTAAGCTCCCTCAGGGCTTACCTCTCTGCCTCATGCCACTTCCTGCTCATCAATCAGTCAATTACTAGAGGACTTCCGGGTCAAGGTTCAGAAGAAAAACAAATTTCAGTCCCCCCGCAGATGTTTACTGTACTTTATATGTCAAAATGAAGAAGCCAATTTTTATTTACAATTTGTGGGAAGTTGGAATGCAGAACGCAAGTGTAGCTCGGTCAGCCTTCACTGTATGATAAAGGTGAGGGTGAGAAAAAATCCATTTTAGTATTTTTCTCTTCATAAAATATAGAGTGCAGTACAAAAAATGAAACAGTGCAAGGATAAGAGGAGGAGGCCAAGGAGTAAGAAAGGAGGGAGAAGAACGGAGCGGCTTGTGAGATCAAGGTCGTATCCAGGCTTTAGTATTGGTATTCTCCTCAGTGTTAAAGTGATTCTCCCAGTGAATAGTGTTTTCATTCCTCTCCTGAATGAGATTCACAGGAGCATGGAAAGAGAGAGAGAGAGAAAGAGAGAGGGAGGGAGAGAGAGGGAGACATGACAAAGAAAAGAGAAAGTAATTCTCTCCCTCCCTCTCTTTTTCTCTCTCTCTCTCCCCTCCCTCTCTCTCTCTCTCTCTCTTCCTCCCCCCTGTTAGTTCCCCCCCCTCAGACATACAATAGCGAATGAAAATACAGCGTGGGATAAACAACTTTTATCAGACTGAAGCAAATGAAATCGACTATTTTATTCAATTCTTCATCCCTGAAGCATCCCTTACTCTATCTACCCGGCAACATCTCACCCCTGCAGCTTCGACTGAGAGAAAAAAAGAAGAACGTGCTTTATGCAAATTAAATGCTTTATTCTTGATTAGATTACAGACGCAATAATTGTCTTGGATGATTTATGGGCGTAATTTGTTGCCACAGACTGCAGGAGAAAAAACTCAGTTGCTATGGTTTGTGCAATGAAGACATTACATCAACACAATTTAAGGCATCTGCTATAAAATCCACTTCAGTTGACTCATATACATTACATTAAAAGATTAGCTTGTTGAGAACATTCTGTTTTCTAGAATTTAAAGGTAAACAATCATGAGATCTCTTCCAGGAAACGGACAGTCATCAGGCTTATTGAATGAGATTAGAGATCAACAGTTGGCATTTATGGTAAAGCCAAGTTTTGCACACTGTATAAAAAAGGTGCTCCCAGTCATTTTAATGTAGTGCAATGTTTCTATCTAACAAAGATCTTTGTCAGGTATTGTCAACTTAAGGATAATTTCCAGAAAGTCCTCCAAACCATACAACCACATTTGTCATGTGTTCCTACCCACAACTACGACCCACAGGAGAGCTTTCTAAATTGGTGCAGCTACTGGTGGCATATCAGCACATCCTCATACCTAAATGTAACAGTCGCTATTATAAAACCGTCGTTAATGCAGTTTTCATAGTGAAGGCATCAACTATCAAACTTATGGAACAACTTCCCTAAAAGTTATGGCAAAAAAACCCGACATGGTTAGGTGTTAAACTAACCGCACACTTAAGTTGTACTTAAGTTTTAATGTAGTTAAAAAAGTGTAATAAATTAATGTCACTGTCTGAAGTAAGGAAGTTACATTTGTGCAGAAAAATTTGACTTACAGAAGTCAAGGGATATGAAAGTCCTGAATTTGTTTGACCCATTCACCATCACTATAAGTGGACCATTTCGTTCTTTATACTGTTTCTATTACTTTGGCCACTAGATGGCGCTGCAAACAACAAAGGTACATATAGTCGTAATAAGCTGCTGTACAAACAAAACATTGGATTGTTTGTTTGGGGGGGAAGGGCAGTCTCATCGTTTTAGTCATTTGTCAATGCTTGACAAAGATCTCCTTAGATTGAAATGTTGCAGCACCATTCTTTCTTAGTTTGTTTTTTTTATCCAGCCCGTTAAAATTTTTGGATATGTGTGCTATACCCTGTTAAACTTTTGTAGAGACTCAATGCAAGATAAATGAGATAATGGAAAAGTTTTTTTTTTTTAGTTTTACAACCAAAGCTGTGGTAAATTGGAGAGTTTAATAGCTGTACTGATGCATGGATCCATCCTGCGGTAGTCATCGGCCTGTAGGAGTCAGGCTGTGGGATCACTACTCTTGTAGGAGACTGACAAGTGGGAAATTAGGTACTTGCCATGCCATCCAGCCTCATCTCCAGGTACTGCTGATACTTTACAGCAGGCTAATCTCAACAAGAGCTCTCCCACTTCACTAAGACCCTGTCACAGAGAGAGAGAGAGGGAGAGAGAGGAAGAGAGAGGCATAGATATCTTCTCTGCCTGACATCGATCTATGACGCATATTACCCCCCTAATCCAATTAATTTTGTTTCGCTTGCAACGCGGCTCACTTGAGTCATCGAAAATGCATATATAAATATTTCTCTGACAGATTGCAACGGGCCGTGTAAAATGCACAAACAGCTAAATCAGGTGGACTTAAATTTGTTTGGCTAACTCTTTTCTTTTTCTGCCTCTCTTCGCTTTATCCCCCCGGCTTCTACGTTTCTTTGTTTCACACAAAGAATGCAGAAACCGCAGAGGGAAAGTAATTGAGGAGTCAGTCAGGTGAAAACAGATTTGTTTGACAAACTTTGTTTTTCTTCTCTCCCGCCTTCCCCCCATCTCTTTCCCTCCATCCCTCTCCATCTCCTTCTCCTCCTTGTTTGCCACTTCTGTGTCTCTCTTTGTGCAGGCTGAGGTAAATCTGTAGCAGAGGACCAGCAGCAGCAGCAACAGCAGCAGTGTTGGTGCGACCATGAGGTCAGAGGCCTTGTTACTCTACTTCACGCTACTGCAAATAGCCGGGGCGGGCTTCCCCGAAGACAGCGAGCCTATTAGCATCTCACACGGCAACTGTAAGTATATCCTTCTATTTCTTTCTTTCTTTCTTTCTTTCTTTCTTTCTTTCCTTCCTCCTCTCATTACAAGTCCTCTCTCATTTTCTCCCTGCACTCTTTTCCCTCTCCTCTTTGTCTTCCACCTCTCAAATCCCGCTCTTGGTATCTCTCTCACTTGTTCTATCCTTTTGCTCCTCCACATCCCTCTCAACCCTTGCTTCCTCTGCGACCCCCACCTCCCCCTCCGCTGAATACATTTAGGAAGCATGGAGTGTAATTTGGCGCCGGAGGATAGGCCCTCTACACACACTAAAATGAAGGACTTAAAGCAGCATTTGAAACTGAGCCCACCCAACATCAAAGGATAATCCGCTATTTTCTGTTGGGCTCCTAATGCTGTGTGTGATAGTGTAAACGCTGTTGCAGGCTACAAAGATACGGTCATTGTTTCCTCTGTTTCTCTCTGTGTCTCTCCCTCTGTCCTGCCCCGTCCGACTCTCTCTGGGCCTGATGCGGTACCTCACACTGCTGGCCAGGAGAGCCAGCCAGCCTCTCATAGACCTGCTCCTCTATCAGAGTGTTTGTTCAAACCACGCGCTTTCATCCAAAGCCACCAACAATAGAACGATTGCACGGTACTGTGCAGCACAGTTTTAGCCTATGATTTGTGGTCACAGGAGGAACTCAGCCAACAACTGTGCAGGCGTTTTCGAATCCAGCTGAGACACATGGGTTGACATTTGACCTCAAAGCCTAAAGGGTTGTTATTACTGCAGTTATAAATGTAACACACATAGGGATTAATTTTTTGTCCTCTCCTTGCAGATACAAAACAGTACCCAGCGTTTGTAGGCCACAAACCTGGCAGGAACAACACACAGCGGCACAGACTGGACATCCAGCTCATCATGATCATGAACAGGACGATATACATCGCTGCCAGGTGGGTGATCATATTTGGCCAGATTTTTTAACATGTGTTTTCACCACTTCAGGGAGATCCTCTAATAATGTTGCTATTTCAGCAATGGCAGACAGTTTGATGGGGGTGGTAGAGACATGTTTCAAACATTATCCAGTGACTTCTGAATTGTCCCAAGCATTCTGATCACAACACCTCCAATGAGGAACAGTACACTTTCACCACTTCCAGAGATTCTTAAATGTGGTTCCACATCAGCAGAGCAATAACATAATGCACAGCTGACTATAGGGCAGGTAGATTATTCTTGAATTACAGTGACCTATTCTTATAAAATTACAACTTCATTCTCTAAATCTCAGAGAACACAAATATGTGGGATATGTTTTGAATGTGCAGAAAGCTTTGAACATAAGCAGAAATCTTGTTGAAACACATATTAGCTACTAAAATCCAGGGGTTATAAATTAATAAAAATGAATGAATGTATCATTGACTTAAACAGGTGCTACATGCACAATTAGAGAGGTAACTTCCACAAACAACAGACACAATGGAAGATGGAAGAGTAAATCAAGCCTACATGTGCGTTGGCTCAGCAGAGATAACAGTAAATGAGAAACGTTGATCTAAAGCAGAGTAAATATTTGATAATAATACAGAATGACTCAGAGCCTTATTGCATTATATTTCATTCACCTGGCATCTGAATTTTGTGTTTCCTTCACACAAACAAAGACATTTCCACCATAAATTGAAGCAGAAAGACACAAATGAATGCATAGAAAGGAAAGAGACTGCAGGAAATTAAGTGTTTGAGGACCCCCTGGTTATTATGTTTCCCCGTTCAATGTTGAGACAAAACCTCCACCTGTATATTTCAGACAGAGAGACTGACAGACAGATGTAAATTGAAGAAGACACTCCAAATTATTGCAAGTTTTACTGCTTTTCTTAATGGAATAAAAAGTGCAGGCCACTGTAGATTAGGATTAATTAAACTGAGTGAGTGAGGTTCCACCAGGATTATTGAATCCTTCATCATCCCCTCTCATATAACAGTCACTGAATGATTCTCATCTATTGTTGCCAGTTGAGGATTGTGAACATGTGATCTTGGTTTAACCTGATAAGGGCTGCAGGCTGTGAGAGCAACAGGAGTCGGGTTATCGAACTGAACTCCGGAGCCCTGCTGTGCTGTTTACTTTTAAAGTTTTGTGGGTTCAGGAGGGACTAATTCAGAGCAAAATGCTGAGACTTTAAAACACTTTGCAATCTGGACTTTTTCTTTCATTACCTTTTTGTTGTTTTCTATTTTGGGCTTGCCGTCTGCCAGAACCCCTTTTAACTTGTACCATGTCCCTGCAGACCTGTGGCCTGTTTTTCGATAAACATCCAGGCAGACGTACAAACTCACACAAACACACACACCTACACATGCAGGTATACAGAAACTACAGATGAATTGAACACTTAAACACTGTAACTCAACTCATGGAACATGTGCCTCATGTACTAAGGCTTAGTTCTTAGCAGTGGCCCCCTGCAGCCCTCTGCTGCATGTTGTCCCCTCTCCCTCTCTTCTCCTCCTTTCTTATCTATCTCCAACGGTGCTATATAATAGAGACAAGAAAATCATATGAAAAAAGAAAAGACAACATGATATGATCCACATTTAAGGTTTAAATGCACCATCTAGACAGCCTTAATGCACATATCACTGTGCTGTCGATAAAGAGTAATACAGGACTAATACTGAAGTTTTGACTCTATTTGTTGGCAGCTTAGTTGCTCTCACATATCGATTAAAAAAAAAGACTCTGTTTCTCTGTCTGGCAGTTTTTTCCCTTGTCTGTCACCTGCCTTTATTGCTTTCTGTCTTTCTGTCAATGTGTTTTTCACCTGCGCTTCTTTAATTTTGTGTGACTCATCTTTCAGAGATAATATAGCTCAATTACACCATCTGGAGACATGGAGAAAACCGATATTGATTTTGTCTTCTCTCTTGTCCTTGTTATTTTAGAACTGTTCATGTTGCTTCACCTTATCAAGTGAGCAGTCTATAAGAAAGTGAGTTTCATGACCAAAGCATCAACAGGCAGGTTTACCTTCAGTGAATGTGCAGTATAATGTTACAGCAGCATTGCAGCTGTGTTAATAAAATGGATCCTTATCTGTTTGTTCTGTGCCGTCCATAGCTAATTGAGTAGCAGGCTTGATTGGATACCTTTAAAAGGCACAATAGGGGTCTTTCTTTGTTTTCCTCCCAAGCATGTCAAATTAAGTGGCAGAGTGAGGCTGCTGCTTTAAGTGGCAGAGCTTTTTAACATATCTGTGGTCATTAAAAGGAGGTGTGTGGAGAGTGGAAAAGGGAAGCAGAGCGAAAGAGAGAGCCTGTGTCTGTGTGTGTGTGTGTGTGTGTGTGTGTTGGGGTGCCAGAGTCTGCTTGTGGCCCACCTGCTCCACATGGGGTGTCAGGGGCCTGAGGGACAGGGAGGGAAATGAGACAGAGGGTTTATTGCAGGGGTGTGTTTGTGCAATTGTGTGTGTGAGAGAAAGAGGGTGTGTGTTGCGCAGTTGTCGCATGGATTTAAAAGTGATTTCTTGAGTGTGATATGTGGCCGTATGTGCGCATATGGAGGCACTTTTTGATGGTGAACATGTGTTGGTGCGCCTGTTGGCATACAGCCTGTAATCGTGCCTGCAGTGTTTGTGCGTGCATGTGTGAGGTCACCTGGTGCGCCGGTCCCACACTTGCATACTTGCTTAAAGCAGACGGGAATCCTGACACATGGCCTGAGGTATGCGACCCCTGAATAACTAGAATGGCTGCCCTAGATTAGACCGAGCCGGATGACCGCCATTGATCCTGACACAGAGAAGTATGTTGAAGTCAATAACACGTACGGGACAAATGACGGCCAGTGCACAAAGATCCATCGCCACTAACAGGATATCGATAACGGCATGTAAAAGTTGAATGACAAACAGTTTAAGAAACAAACAGCGGAGACAATCACCACTTCAGAAATCAATGTGAAAGCGAGCCAACAGTCAAGCCAGCAAGTCTCGAGCTACAAAACAACAAACAATGCTGCAGGAAAAAAAACCCGAGCAACATCAATAGCTGCTTTTATGATGGTTGTCCAGTCAAATGACTTGTTTATTCTGGGGCCAGCATCACACAGCTTTGCCATCATGCCTCTAGACCAGTGAGCCTCAGTTCTTGGTGCGCAGCAGCTTGCAGATGGCCGCTGTGAACGCGGTCCAAAGCTCAACACTGTTTCAGGCTGTTTTTTGAATGGCTGCTCAGTTTATTAAATCCCTTTGGCTCCTGTTTTGGCGCTGGCAATAAAATCACAAGATTTTTAAGCTGTGAGATGCATACAAACATAGCAACTGATGAAATTGTAAATAGACAAAAGTGGCTTAATCCATAGAGGGAAAGAGGCAAGTCTTTGGCAAGGGAGGAACTCAGCAACAGATGCAGTGATTGATAATTCATCCGCTGGTTTGAGCCTTGAATGGAATGTATTGATTTGGTGGAATCAGACGCTCTTTTTGCAGTCCTGTGTTCAGCTGTTCAGCTGTTATATTTGGGAAAATGGCCTCTGTTGATGAGGTCACTGCTTTTCCAATATGTGTAAAATATCATTATCCCTCATAGCTTCATATATATTGAGCGTTGATTATGAATTCAGTGCATGACTAGTTTAGTCCCCTAATATTCTCAATCTTATTCCGTGACTCAGTTTTCATCAGATGCATTATCCACAGGGACAGTACAGCCTGATAAGATCTCCGACAGCTGTCTTTTCATATGCAGGCTATCAAAGAGCTTCTTGTTTGTTCAGTCTTAACATGACAGGCATTGGACTTCTGAGTCCTGTGTTGATTTCTTTCACTTTTCACAAAATATCTGCGTTTAAAAAGCGGGATTCATAACAAATCCCTCTTTACATCAATCTCTGCACAGATGTACACAGAGAAAATAATCATAGCAAGACGGGTTTGTTTGTGAAGCCACTGATGAACGTGAGATCCAACGTCGTATCAAGTCGGCTTGTATGCAGCTGCTGTTTCATGCATTTTATGGCAGCAATCAGCTGTGCATTATCCATGATAAACTGAGACATGATGTATATTAAAGTACGAGTAATGAACATAAAAATGTAAAAACTGTACAAGCTCAGTGCTTTATGTGTGTCTGCTGTCATGTGTGTTTTAGGTGTTTAGCAGCAGAGTCACGCTCAGAAAAAGCAATAAACTGTTTTTGATGCAGTGAGAGATGGACGCAGGAGGATTCCTATCCCAGCAGTCCATATTTCATGGTCAGGATGCACTATGTACAGCATTCAGGGGGAATTCATCACAGTGCAATGGAAGATTTATCATTCTGATCTCTGAAAATATCTGTGTGTGTGCGTGTGCCAGTGTGTGTGTGTGTGTGAATATGGGTGTGTAGCTGTGTGTACAGCTGTAGCCATAGCAAGAAATGTAACGTCACGCAACGCGTGTGTGTGTGTGTGTGTCTGTGTCTGTGTGTGTTCAATCAAAAGACTTGATTGAAGCCACTTGCAATGTATCAGTGAGACAGACAAGTCCAAACTCTAATCTTCATTCTCAAGCTTTTTTTTCCTGCAGCCTTGGGGAATATGAGCTCATTGCTGTCAGTTATGAGGATGACAGTAGAAACTGTGTGTGTGTGTGTGTGTGTGTGTGTTCCTGGCTTTCTACCTTTATGAGAACTCCTTTGACTTTTTTGAGTTTTAGTATGTGACTTTTTCTTGCAAGAATTCCACCAACTGAAGCAGCACCTGTGGAATAAAGAACAACTATATTGTGAGACCATGTTTCAGTTTTTGGTCTTCAGCAGAGTCATGAACACATCACAAAGAACGGTTAAATATGATTTAGCCACCTGAAAAAAAAAATCAATATCAGTTTAAGTGTGCACTTTAATTTAAGTATTCTTACCTCTTTACCTTTTGGTCCGGTAGCTGTGTTTACGTTTACAAGGTGGAACTGAAGTTGTTTTATGCTCTTTTCGAATCTACCAGACTCCATTTACAAAAACAGCAATTTTACCTCACAGAACACATGAGCTGCTGGTCTACTGCTGCCTCAATCATTTCGTTGTTGTGTTATTGTGTGACTTCAGAAAATACCAAAGTTACACAATAACACACAGTGTCCTTTTGTCTGCTTCTCCGAAGTGGCGACGTGCTGACTGCTGTCTACTGTAGGTAATTAACTGAATATGTGTAGGTTCATACAACCCTAGTTCAAGATATTTGAACATAACTTTAAGGGCAAACTGGCAGAGATGCAAAGTCAGAGTCACCGTGAATCACATCTCACTGGAAGTAGCTAAACTTGAGAGAATAGAAGAGAAGAGAATTTTCAAATTTTTTTTGATTAAGATTACAATCATGATTTGGTGTTGGTCTATCACTTCAAAAAATCAGTAACAACCCACTGAACCCAAGGAAACTATGGCAAGTATGGACGTTCAGAGATAAATAAAAATAAATAAGAAAGTCTGTAAATTGTGATGGTAATCATCTTTTGGCTTTTTCCATACCTAAGTTTGCGAAATATGTTTCTCATTAGTTTTAGGAACTCAGCAGCCTGTTGTTATACAATGTTATCGTTAGAGATACACGTGATGATAACTCAGGCTCAATTAAACTAGAATTTCATTTTTAGATAAGGTTAGAGGACATGAGGAGAAAAGATGTGCAGAGAATGAGATGGACACTTCATACACAATTGTGTGTGTGAAGATGTTATTACTGTATAGCCTGCCTAGCAAGCATGCCCCAGGTCTCTCCACATGCAGGGCATAGTCGCCATTCTCGACCCTCATTCGGGTTTCACCATGGTAACATCAACCACACTCTGTTTACACCCCTCTATGAGGCTGGGAAGCATGGGAACCAGAGAGAGAATGTGTGTGTGTGTGTGTGTGTGTGTGTGTGTGTGGGAGAGAGACGGAGACGGAGGGTAAGATCTGTGTGAGAGTGGAGGAACCTAAATTTGTGGCTGCCGTTGGACAAAAACATCACACAAAGACACACACACATACACAGTGAAAAATCCAGATTACCTTCTCTCAGTTGAGTCCTCTGGAACAGTCGTGGCTCTGTGGCTACGCTTCTTCCCTGTCGGGTCTCTTTGGGTCTCGCAGTGGAGGCCACTAGAGTCTCCATTATTGTAGCTGCACCAAATCCTGTTAAAACCCACTAATGACTGGGATTACACGGTTGCCTCCTCTCCCTCTCCTCGCAGCACCAGCGACATCCAGCCACGTCCACACTCTGAAACAAAGCTTGCTGCTCCAGTAGTCGTAATCACCTGAATTAAAAGTTGGAACAAGTTTCTATTCAAAATGCAACTTTAAAAAATATGTAAAATCCTTTCTTTCTACTGAGGTTTAACAGTTTTAGCAATTCATCCAGCAAAAATATACAAAGTCTGGCAATAGTAATACATGCTCTTGAACTAGGATCAAATTATGATGTTTTTATGTTATAGTATTATCACATTGTTGAAGTTCCAGTCAGTAATTTGTGGCACACTAGACTGTTTTGATATTAACATTGTCAGGTTATTGCATTGATTACATTTGTTGTTATACCCTTGAGACTTGTTTTTATACGAAACATAGTATTAAATTGAAGCAATATATGAACAAATTACTTCTTATTTGTGTCTGTATGTAAAATGTGTTCTTAATTTGTTAGCACATTAGTTTAAGAGAAAATTTCACGAGTGTTTAAGAGTTTTTTTGGTGGAATCTCTCCATTTCTTGTGCCAGACTTTTTTCACACAGCACACCATCAAGTGGGATATATCTGTGTAAGAGCAGATTTGGATGGTTAAAAATGCTTGGTGCATCTGGAGTGGACTTCTCTTACTTTTTCTCTTAATAGAAAAATTAATAGAAAAGAGAAGATAAAATGTTACTGCATGAGCCCTATTATTGCTTAAGGGCATTTTCTGTTCATTTGGTGTGCATAATAATCACAAATGAAGTTATTTATAAATATATATTCCTAATTTGAGAGCATGACATACTTATTCCCTTACTAACTGGGCTCTCTAGTGAAAACATAGTATATTCTGAGATTACTGGATACATTTCAATCAATAAATGTAAAATAAACCACATCTTTTATGCAGTTAGTATGCATTCCTAACTAACTGTGCTAAGTGTGCAAGCTCGAAACATGCCCCTCACCCCACTGACCCAGCCACACAAAAACACACAAACACTCAAATCACACACTCACAAAAGGAGATGTGGAGGGAATGTAGAAAACCGTAATGAGAACTTCAACCTTCGAAAAGAACAACCTGCCACAGCGTGGGGGTTAGTGAACTCTGGCTTGTTGTATTTCATGCCACCACATCACCGAGGGCCTCTCTGTGCCCTCAGCCCATTCACAACCTCCACAACTCCCTTCACAGCCCAAAGGTGCCTGCTGGCTTCCCCGGTTCCCTCCCATCCACTTTGTGAAGAGATTTGAACCAGGGAAAGCCATAACAATGTACAATAGACCCGCCTCTACCACCCATGATCCAGTTATGAAGAGAGAGGAATATGGGTGAAGAGGGTGATGAGAGAGAAAAGGGGTTGGAGGTGGAGAGGAGGGTGGACGTGCAGGCATTTAGTTTGCGGAAAGAGGGGTGGTGGCTAAAGGTGCGGGGTGCATGCTAATCGCGTTCCTCTCTTTTCTGCTAAAAGAGGGCAAGATAGTATGACAAAGGCCCAGCAGATGGACCAAACTGGCCCGCCGTCACCCCAGAAGAAATGAGCTGTTATGAAAACGACATTCTTCCACACAAAGCCCCTGTGTTCTCATGGCTACGCATGGCTACATGTCCGATGGAGACCCTCTATGCCACTCAATCTCACACTCTTGCCCGCGCTCACTTGGTCCACTGTCTGTCCTCGATCATTCAGCTCTCTCTGTCTGTACCCATCCATTTACAGCGACTCCATATTTGTGTCTAAGAGGATATTTGCATACCTTCCGCCCTACTCACACATTTTTGTCTCCGAATTTCGGGAAAAGCAGAGCCCACGCCAAGTGATTCAAATTGACAACCAATGCTCTGCACTCATCGGTTGTCAAAGGCTTCTCTTATTTAGTTTTCCTCACAATCTCACGGTGTTTCGAAATTTCATAGCACAGCCACAAACAGTACACTCTTATGTTTTGTGCATAAGCACTGTGCCAGAGCATGTTTGAATGATAGTTTACAGTTGAAAGTGAGAAACTTATAGGAAAGAACTGGAAACATTTTTTTGTCACGTATTTCGTTCTGCACTTCATGTTATTACGAAACTCCAGAATTTACCTGATCTAAAATACCTGTCATAATCCACACAGTATCCAAATTAAATGGAGGAACATTCATGCAACATTTTTCATTCACATGAATAATTTTACAAATAAAATGAAAGTTTGTACATCTGTACTGTAAATTGATCCTACTCTAGGAAACAATAAACAATAGAACGACTATTTTCATATCCACACTGAACTCTTCAGTGGAAACAGGCTGTTGTACCATAGAATTAGATCGTATCATCACTCTTTGCCACAGATTTGTTCAAACAAGACAGCAGCTTTTACTCAGGCCACTTGTTTAGTCTGAACTGTTCTCAGCGGGCAAGAACTGTCTTGAAATCTGACCTCGGCTTTAGGCTGCAGGGTCAGTAGGGTGCCTGTCTTTTCATAGGTTTTGAGCAGTCATAACAAGAAAATATTTGAGAAGGCTGAAAAATATGGAAAGCTGATATCTCTAACCTCAATGCCGAAGCCTGCTAAAATTACTTTGTTGGTTTCTGTTGTATACAAAGACCCCATTGGTGCTCCAGCCTTCAAGATTTCAGAGTTCAAGCAACTGTTTAAAAAAAAAAAAAATCTCATTCAACTCTTTGCATTATGTAAAGTTAGTTTGGTTGTTCTTTGTCATATTCTTTTGTTTGAGCTGCATTAGTAAATTGATAAGTTAATAAGTAATGTCTATAAACAGACATCTGCATTTGAATACACTCTTTGGGCAACTGGTGAAGATTTTGGTATCTGAAGCATTCTGGTTTCTATTTGTAGTCAGTTTTTAGTCCAAGCAGTATTGACCATTGACCAAGTAGTATTAACCAGTCACGTTTGGTACATGGGGGCAGACAGTTTGTGTGGAGAGCAGAAGAGGCAGAATGCGACCTTGGAACCCTTGGACATCGTCTGACAATGACTTAACTTTTTATGAGCTTTTAAAAAATGTATCTATCTTTATACCGGCCTGTGCTCCAAGAAGCCGATGGGTTTCGTGATTGGCCATAAATTGTTAGTTGTAGCCATAGATTAAGTATGCAATAGCAATAGTTTCTGAATGCAAAGTGTTCTATTAAAGGATGTCATATGTTATATATAATAAAGGCAATGAAATGTTTGGTCTGATGGATCATGTATTTCAAGCAGGTTCTCTCCACAAGAAGAATTTCATGTTATTAATAAACGGAAACCACAGACCACTTGGAAGGCAGCAAATCAATTTTAAAACTTGATGTTTGCTTCGGAAAATGGTCCGTAATAATAAGTTAACTATATTTGATCTGTAGTTATTGGTCGACAACATACAATGCCACCAGTGTAGTCCCTTGAAGACCCTTTATTCGCTGTCTGTCCTCTCCTTTTTCACAGTGAAGTTATATAAATGTGACTCATACACCAGAGAGCAGTGAATATGTCGTAATATGAGTTCAGGTGCGGTGGTGAAGAGGGGAAAGGGTACGTGTGTGTGTGTGTTCGTGTGAGCATGTTGGGGTAAAAGGAGGGGAGTCTCCTTGCACATGTGTGTGTGTTTAGAGAGCTGGTGTTGACACAGACACAGCCGCTCCATTGTCCTTCTCCATATCTAGTCAGGATGTTTGAGGGACGCCTCATCGCTTGGCTCCCTCTAATCTCAGCTGGAACTGAAAACCCTGCGGCTGGAAGGCCTCGGCCCTCGAGGACGCTGTCAGCAACAGGACAAGGGAGGCACAATACGGGGAGCAGAGCTGGGAAGGTTACTGTGGAAAATTATGGAGCAGTCAATTACAGATTACTCATGAGCTGTTTTAAAATTGCAGGCAGTAAAATAACCCATGGGATTACACTAAATCCGCCAAGTAATCCTCTGATTTGAAAGCTTTTGATTTAGTTTTGTCTTTTTAATATAAAGTTTGAATTTTAATATAAAGATATAAATGAAGTTCAATTAACAAGTCAGGGAACTTCAGGAGTCGAAGCGGGACATTTATAGTGATATCATCCATCAACATTATCACTCATCATCTCCTATTTTCCATTTAAATGTTTCTTATTCTCTGTCTTTCCTCTTTCTTAAATGTGTTTTTTATATATTTTTTCTTCTATCTTTAACATATTACAGTTGCCATTTTAAAAATAAAAAAACGACTGTAGCAAAATTATGTGTATCCTGTTACCCCGGCAGCAAAGTGAAAGAAACACTAAAACACAGAAGGGCCGTTCAGAAACCTTGGAAATTTAATCCAGATCAATTAGCCAGAGTAGTGAATTGGTAGTGCTACCAGTGAGCCTTAATGAAAAACATTTTGCAGCACAGTTTGTGGTTTAAGCCTGAAACGCTCGATTTTTAGTCACGGCAGGCTGCACAGTGACAGTCAGCATCTGGCATTTGCTCGAGCAAGTGAACTTGAATCTACGAAGGGCATGGCGTGCATCTCAGTGACCTGAAGCTGACCTCCTTCTCTCCGTTTTGTCAGTTCATGGCTGAATATTACATGAAAAACTTATTTTTTAATGTCAATCAACTTCAAAGAACAGGCTCTTAATAGAACTGTTGTGTGAAAAATGATGTTGAAAACATTTGGAAGCCAATGCTTTCTATTCATAAATGGATACTCAACCTTTCAGCCATTTATGGATGAATACTCACAAAAGCTGATATTGCACTTATGGTCATCTATGTATCTTCTGTAGTTTTCTGTATCATCTAAAAGTAGTTATGGTGTTTTGTTAAATATTTTTTTGTTTTTTAAATATGATAATGTATTGTATATTTAGTAGTATAGTGGTGTATAAATCACATGACCTCCAGGGATGAAAGGTGAAGCCAATGTGGAAGTGCCTTAAACTGCATTCTTTCTAATGACCAGCAGGGGGGCGACTCCGCTGGTTGCAAAAAGAAGTCTAACTGTAGAGAAATCTCTCAAAAAATGATCAAAATATGGTAACTTTTGGTTCCAATAAACCAAGATGGTGATGGCCATAATGCCAAACTGGGAGATTCAAATCCATGTTCACAAACCATTGGAAGATGTCATGTCACCTACATCTCTTTTATAGTCTTTCGCTGTAACAATTTAGCAAGATAGCATGCAATGAATGTAATGAATGACGAGGAAAAAGACGAGGCCGCTGGAAATATCAACATTTTCCGAAGAAACAAAGGAATCTCCATACCACTAATATGACGATTTATTAACCTACCACTGATCTCTGCCATTTCTAAAAAAATGTCAGCACAAACACCACAACTCATAAACTTTCACATATTTTCCACTCACAAGGTTGTAAATCCCTCAACAGGGGAGCCTTCATATAGAGTCTTCTTGTGAGCATGATACACACAACCCCATTTGAAGGCAGCATATGACTGTACACCACTCTGATGAATAAGGCATGATGTGCTGTGGAAGAGTTGTGTGATGTGTTATAATTTTGACAGACTTAAGTGTAGACATGGAAAGATGGAGTAGTGACAGAACAAAAAGCAAAAATTTCACTGACAGAGATCCCGCCTCTGGCCTCACCAGAAACATGTCGTCTCCCACCGAGAAAGCAATGCTGTTTTCTTAATTTCAACTGCTCTCAAAGATTAATTATTCAATTTAAGCAGCATGGCTGATAATGTACAGTAGACTGTGTTTTATCCTCGAGGAGATGGTGGTGGCCCCCAGGAAAGCGATATAAGTGGATTCATTTCAAGATGCCTGTTCCTCCAAAGACTTTATTAGATTTAGTTAATGAGAGAGCAAGGCAGGCTGACTGGCTGAGCGCAGGTTGGGGAGCTGGAACGTAATTAAGCTGAGTCTGACGATGCCACTGTTACACACTTTGATTAAAAACACGTTCAACAGCTAATCTCCAACAAATTAAAGCAGTTACATCGTTTGGCACGGTCACCTTTGGTTCTCTCCTCAAACGAGGTAAATCCCCTTTTCTTTCCGTCTCTTCCGCTCACACCTTCCACCCCCTCCTCCAACTGCACCCTCCCTCTGCCTGTCTGCACCCTAATTCTCCACGGTAAGTAGGTGCAGCTACACGCCTGATCCACCAGCCGGACCGTCTGTCTGAGTTGTAGTTAACCCTTGTGGGTTTTATGTCTTCCATATGCCCTGCTGGGGCCTTTATGGCAGGACTGTGTAATACAGGAGAAGTCTGTATATTTCCAGGCCAGCACACACAAGTCTTCTTGTCTGAGCTATAATGAGTGTTAGTATAGATTTCCTGTGGCTCAAACACTAGGCTTAATTGACCTGAACAGCTCTGAGTGACTTGGCACCTCCCGTCTCAACCTTCCCGTCCTCCCTCACCCCCCCTCAAGACCTTTCTCTGGGACAAAGAGGCTTTTGTCCCCGGGCCTGCGCCACAGCGCTCTAAACCTTTGTTGACTGTTTCTGTCTGACAGAGCAAATAGCTCTGGCCTCCTTTTGTTTATTGTCATTTTTTGAAGTTTGAACAAAGTTTATACAAAGCCCCATTTTCTGACGTTGTTTGCTGCCTGCAGGGGGAAAACAGGGGGAAGAAAAGAAATGGGTTTATTGTTTGTTGAATTTTTGACTGTCTGCTGCTGTCTGATTCTTATCTTCTCATCTCTCTCTCTCTCCTTTCCCCCAATCTGTCTCTCCCTCTGTCTTTTGCCCTCCCTCACTCGCTCGCAGGGATCACATATACACGGTGGACACAGACACTGCCAACGGTGACGAGATCTTTTTCAGTAAGGTGAGTGAGACGTCTGTCTCTTTGAGGACGTGTTGTTCTCGGCGTGCTGTGATTGACAACGTAACCCTAATAACCTGGCTCCGAGTGCCACTGTGAGTTTTGTGTGTGCACGTGGGTGTATACGTGTGCCTGCCAGCAGTCTTACTCACCCACTCACCGGTGTGAGCCTGCCGTGCTGGCCATGCTTAACCCGTTAAGAAGATTATCCAATCAATCAGCTAGCAAACCGGTTGCGTCATCCACGCTCATCAGTGGGGCAGTGGAAGGGCTGATGGGTGTGTAACGGAAGCTGAGAGGACAGTACAGGAAGTGAGGGAGGAGGGGTTGAATTACAGAACGGTGAGAAAGACAAGATGGATGCAGAACAGAAGAGGATCCCACTCTATATTTTCTGATTATTCAAAAAGTGCCTCATATTTACATAGGCCCTTGGCTGTAATAACCCACTCTCCATTCTATTTCAACCACTCCTCGCTGGCATCATTTGCCCTTAACATAATGCATGCAAACAGAATTCAAACAAGGCCATTCTCGTGTATACAACAACCCGCCATCCCTCCACCTCATCCACTTCAATGTCAAAGCCCGACGAGTGGTTCTTAATGAGAGCAGGCTGCAGATGAAAGGCCGGTGGGAAATGTGCAGATTGATTGATGACTGAGGGTCTTTAATCAGTGGCCGAGCTCCAAACATGTTGTACAACAGCGGCGGGTAAGCGGCGGTCTGAACCAGTGGCTCAGCGCTGACCCTCAGGCCACACAGAGGGGGGTGAAAAGTGGTGAATGTGTGTGTTTATGGGTGTGTGCATGGCTGGATAGCAGATATAACTTAGCATTGAGTGATAAGTGTGTGTGACAATGAAAGAGGCCCTATACGTTTGTGTGTTTGTAGTTGACAGGCAGGTATTGGCTAGCGCTGACCTGCGGGCCAAGGCAATGTGTGTGTGTTTGCGTGAGTGTGTGTGCACAAGGATGGCCAGCCTATCAATCCACAGAAATGAGCTCTCAGCTCTGAGGCGGGATCTGTCCTTGGACAGACTCAGACTGTTCTGGTCCGGGGTCAGTATTGTATTTCCTCCTCCCTGGCAGAGAATTGGAAGTTCAAGGAGGTAAACTGATCTCCAATCAGTGCTTAGAATAAAGTTCACCTCGGAGCAGGTGCCTCATTAGGGGAATCAATAATGGAGAATCTCAGATGATGATTATCGATCACAGTATAGATTGGTTATTGAGCTCCATAGCACCTTCTGTTTTTTTCTTGTTTGCTCTCTAAATCTACCCCTCCCCTTCTCTAATTGACTCCTTTAGTTTCATAATTTCTTTTTTTCTTTTCTTTTTTTCCAGAAAATGACATGGAAGTCCAGACAGGCGGATGTGGACACTTGCAGAATGAAAGGGAAACACAAGGTAGAGAAAAGACACACAAACTCTGCAACCTCTGTGCTTTCACCCTAATATCATTTATAGAACAAATGTCACCTGATTCTTCACTTCTTCGAGTGAATCACACATTGAGAAATTCTGTTACAGCTTGTCTGCATTTTATAAAGCCTCTCACTCACACAAACATATGCACACATATTAGCAGACATGGAAACCCTGCAGGTGCAATAACACACTCCCTGCTATTCAAATAACATTCTGCTATCACAATTTATGTCAGTAGGAATCTTCAAAATAGCATTATAATTGTGTTTTCTCTTGAGGTACCATACATGAAAAAACAAACTGTGCAAAATGAATAATGATTTCATTATGGTTCTTTAAAGGTGCATTAAAATATAAATATGTCTTAATGTGCCATGGGAAAATGTTACATTTCAGGATTAGACGCTTGATGTTTGTTACACATGCCTCTCACTTGTCCATAGAGTGCTACACGCTGTACTTCAAAAGAAAGAAAGAAAAGAAAGAGCTACTTGTTTTTTTAGGAAACCACATGTGGCTTTCAGTGTAAAAGTGGCAATGATAAAAGACACTAATTTAACCGTGAACTTCCTTTCTTCTTTCTCTCTTTCTTTCTCTCCCCTGAAGGACGAGTGTCACAATTTCATTAAAGTTCTCCTGCAGCAAAATGATGACAGCTTGTTTGTTTGTGGAACAAATGCTTTCAACCCATCCTGTCGAACCTACAAGGTAGGGATCCACACACTTCCGCTCCTCACACACACACACACACACACACACACACACACACACACACACACACACACACACACACAGACAGACATAAAAATACCCCATTGCCCCATGACAGTTACACAATTTGTCAAAGTGAGCCAGGAAGTTTGAGTTGGAGCCTTCCTCATTGCTCTTTCAAAATGAATCGGCGTGAGCAGAGAATTAGAATAGAGTAGAAGAGACCTTGCATTGCTAGCTGTGGTGATAAGGTACTCTCCACTGCTTGTTTGATCGTCACTGCTGCAAGACAAACTCATCTCAGTGTGTTTGCAATTTGTGAATTTCTCCACTTAGGTGCAACAACAGGCACAGTTCTTTTTAAAGGCATTGGTACAAATAAAAAAGGCTGTCGCTCTGACCATTCAGCTGCATTGTTATGAATGGAGATATCTCTTCCTGTGGGCATGTTCATAACTGTCATAGGGTGTAAGCTAGGTCCGGTCTGTTTAACAAAGTTATTGTTAATCACATAGTAACTCTTCAGATGAGTAACCCAGAAAAAGAAATGGTTTAAAACAGTATAATTGGATTATTTCCATCATTAAATCAAAGCAGTCCTCAATTATTCGTCTCAAACCAAGCTTAACCCGTCATGTGATCAGCTACTTCAGTTCACTTTAGTATCAAATATTACTAGGACCACTACAGATGAGCATTTAATACTCTGGAACTCACATTATAGACACCACCACTGGCTATCCCTGCAACAATCTGGCCACAATTAAGCACACTGACAGGCTCCGGCCTTATTCAAGGTTTTGACCTCGTCTTGTTGACCTCAATGACAGACATTTCCATACATAATTTGTGCATTTAGTCTCATATATCTCCTATTCTCTCTGTCTTCTGCCTCTCTTTCTATTTTTTCCTCCTTCACACATTCAAACACAAACACAGGGATAGTTTTAACATGCAACCCCAACCATGCGGGAGTTTAGGTGGGGGTTGAGCTATGAAGCGATGGACATAGATGGATGACTTTCACAACTCAGCAGGCCCTCCTCCTATGTCTTTATCTCCAGGTGTACTTTGACACGCTCGATTTAGAAGCAGAGAAACCCAACTACCGGCCTTCTTGCATGCAAACTCACACAAACACACAGACACGCACACTGAAGGCACAGGCCTGAAATGTGATTCAACCTTCCCCTGTAAACTGATGCCTGTCTCATCGTATTCATGCGGGCATGTCTGGAATAGTTTCAAGATTCCTTTAGGAAAAGCAAAAAACACCTTGTGAAGATGCATGTAAATGACCTGGGGTCAAGACATAAAACCCACAGACATCAAGATTGACTTGATGGACAAAAATAGAGATGTCAAACAAATATAGACATAAAGAAAAAAGTAAGATTGGCATACAGGGAAGCAGATGGATAAATAAAAAGAAAAAAATAATACAAAAAACATTTTTTAAAGCTTACAGGCAGATGGAAAGACAAACATAGAAAGCAGATGGGCTGTCTTCAAACTAATGCTAAAACTGTCCTAATTTTATCCTTTCCTGGTGACATAAATCTGATGTCTTCAGATACCTTAGTGTGAAAAGTGAGCAGCATTGCATTACATTGAGTAAATCTTAGCTCATTCATGGCAATTTCATAATACTTCTGTAAGCTTCAGCAGCTGGTGCAGCATTAGGATAGCAAAACATGCAACCAGAAAAGAATAGCTTTGGCAATTCCCATAATTGTATTAACCAATAAAACCACATTATGTAACTATTTAACCTAAAAAAACAACAGTTTGAAATTAGTTTTGATTCTAAACTGACTTTTAATTGAGAGAATGGTGTCTCTGTCATTCTCACACTGCTCCCTGATTCTTGCCATGTGAGAGAAGTGGCTTTACAGGACTGACTCACCCACCAGCAGCTATGTCACTGATTTTGGTGAAAATATTTCCTTTTTTTATCCTCTGATGTCCTCCAGTTTGCCTGAAGTCTTGGTGCTTTATGGCATTTTCTTTGGCATTATGGCATAATCGGTAATTGCTGATAGCTATGTCTGCTGTCAGCTAGCTCAGCAAGCCGTGCTGGCAGGACTGATCGGAGCACCCGGGGAGTGTTCGTGTTTACCCCACTAGCTCATGAGCCTTGGACCACCAGGACTAGAGCCAGTTGATCAGCCTCCATGGACATACTAAAGAGTACATTGACAGGGGAAGCTAAGAAGAAATAAAGGCAAGTGAATGAGCAAGAGGCTGCCAGACAAGAGTAAATCTGCAATTGTTTTTTAGTTGTTGACGAGAGTCTTGTGGAATTAAAGGCTGCATAGTAGATGCTGAGATGGCCTTCTAGCTTTTGGGCTAGTTAGTATTATTAGTTTTTCTTGCTATGACTTGTGTTGTTGCACTTGCTTAGTGTTTCATTGTGTTAGCAAAGGTGTTGACTAGCTTTTGATCATAAGTAATGCAGTCAGAACAAATGCAAGTGTAGAGAAAGATAAGTGTGGTTGCATCATTGTCATGTCATGCCAGTATGGAGAGGGGTGACATTGTAGATGAGCTGTCATCCAGAGAAATAAGATATGAAAACATCGTACAGGCAACAAAGAAAGATCAGACAGACAGGCAGACTGTAAGAAAGACAGGAGGACAAACAGAAAGACTCAGCTGAGGTTCTGTCCTGAAGGATGTTATTGTTTGGTTTGTGAGGATGTGATTTGATGGTCAAAGCACACGGAGATGTTATCTAGGTGGCCTGTGGGGAAAACTTTCCTGCTTTGCTTCACTAGATCTGTTTACCAGAGAAACAAGACACCTCCGCTCCGTTGCTTTTGTGGTTCGGCATGCCAAGCACACAGAGTGGACATCTTTCAATTCACTGACTTCTCCTGCAGGGAAAGTGGAATTTATGTCTCTGCATTTATCAGGCGTGGTTAGCTTTTATAGCCCCTCCGGTTATGGTTTCAAGGTTTGTGTTTTAGCTGTTACTGCACTGGTATTGCTGCTAGTCTGGTGGAGTTAAAGGGAAGTGTTGTAAAACACAGTGAGGCTTGGTAAAATGGCCATAAATACACACACGCACGCTTGTCTGTGCAAACATAAAAATCAATGCACACTGTATATAAATCACAGCACATGACGGACGATGTTAATGTAAACTGAAAATAAACGAGGAATGAAAGAAAGGAAAAAGATTTAGTCCTCCACTTTAATTTATTTATTTTTAGTTTGTATTTTCTAGTTTGTTATGTTTGTCTTTGTCAGCTTGTTTGTTTATATACAGTATGTATTATGAAGTTCTCTAGGTCACCTTCTTTTTTTGTCAGTCCTTAGCTATTTTTCTCCACCGTTCCTATCCTTCGTTAAATAAATAAATATAAAGAAAAATAAAAAGACTTCATATTTTTCTGACATCTGTCACATCTGTCCATAACACTATGATAAAAGAGAAGTTTTTTTCATCAATGCATCTGCAGCTGCTCTTTCCCTAAAAAAATCCACTGACTCCACTGTAATTATTTTTATTTGAATAAAATAACCGTTTTATTCTGGAAATAGTTGAATCAATATGCCATGACTAAATTCAGATAATTTATCGTCTGTTAAACGAGAAACTGACGGCATTTTAAACATTATACTGTCAAAATGACCTGATCACTTCACACAAGCTCACAAATGCACATACAAATGCCTGGGCACAAGTGTACGGGAAAAAAACACAAGCGTGCTTGCACCCGTACAAACACTGACAACTGTGCAAACAGGCAAACATACAACACGCACATTTTACAAAATCACCAGACACACACACACAGGCACATTGTACTGTGGGCAGGCTGGCAGACTCTCTGGGCAGATACCAGGCCTTTGATGGCGTGCTGGGCTCATCCACTCTGCTTGGTCGAAAGTGTGTGTATGTGTCTATGTGTGTGTGTGTTTGTGGTTAAATCCACCTTGGCCACAGTTTGCCTCTCCATCTCCCCAGTGTGACAGCGCTGAAAAGAGCTTCTGTTTCGGGGCCAGCCTCATCCCACATTAATCAACAACGCTGCAAGGGCGAGCGGGAGGGATGGAGGGTGAGCAGAGGTGGAGGGAGACAGTGAGGGGGGGCAGAGGGGGCAGGGAGGGCTCCCGCCCAAACCAGCAACACCTCATGCTGTCTTCTGTTCTAACACCTTTCCTGCCTGGTTACCTTTTTATTTTTGTACCTCTGTCTGATTCTCCTTTTTTCCCCTTCAAACCTATTCATTTTCTCTCTTCATTAGCTTCATTTTGTTATCCGCCCCTTACCTTGTGTTGGTACTGTCAACACACACTTACACACGCATGCATGCATACAGAAAAAACAGAGACAGACACCTTGGCAGCCATGGCACAGTCCTCTCCCTGGGCACAACACAGCACCCAACTCCCACTCTTCTCCTATTCATCCTCCTACCCTCCCCCCCTCTCTCCTCCTCTCCTGCCAGCCTTAATTCCTCTCCCCATCCATTGCTCCCACCACTCCGCCATCTTTCCCTCTGTTGCTTTCTCCCTCTGTCACTCCCTTGCTGTGTTGCAATAATAAACACCCCATCCAGCTGGGCTGATATATGACTGGAGTCAGTTTCATCGCCTGTTGCCGGGCGAATCGGGGAGAATCAGTGGGGAGGCTTTGAGGCAGTGGGTCCCAGGTGATGCGTCCTCAACTTGATGCTGGTGGACTGAGGTGTACTGGGAAATTTCATCGATGCCAAGTCTTTGCATTTGAAATGTGATTAATGCACATGGAGGGATTTATTGTAATCAACAGGGTGAAGATACACCCACACATGCCTCTTCTATAGCTCAGCTTTTCAAGGGAACTGACATAATGTTCATCACAAAGAAAGATAATAGCATACAGTGTGAAAGGTAATAGATTAACAATTATTCATCAGTCAGGAGGACACATAATTAACTGTCATATTTGTGCAATGTTTGGTTACCACTAGAAAAGATTAATCATTTTCAGGAGTTGAAGGGTCAGATAAATTAGCTTCTTCCTCTGTCGGCTAAAATAACATATTTCTTTCACCAGCTGCAGAGACTCCAGTTTCATGCTCTTGTGTAAAAGGTGGTCAGGGAATGGGTTCATCCTTCCAGAGCTCAGAAACAGGTTGCAGAGAAATGGGCCATGACTATTAATCTCCCAGGGAGATGTGTCCTTGTTTGGTTCACACAAGCGCTCCTGGCCCAGGTGTGAACTTGTGCACTTGACCTTTAGAGATGGAGAAGGTTGTGCAGTTGGAAATATGGATTGCATACAAAGAAATGTTTGGGGATTCAACTCAGCGGCAAAACTGTGGGACACTGTAGGGTGTATTTTAAAAAAGTGATTTTAATTGTTTCCTTTATGATAATCTATGAAACTGTCTGAGGCTGCCTTTTCTGAAACCAAGAATTAAAACACCATGAACCAGGCAAACTGCCAAGATGTTGTCACATAAATTAGCTTTGCATAAGTATATGCTGCAGAAAAGCAAATATTTTGATAACCAATAATTGTATTTCTAATTTTTAATGCAAAAATGCTATTTTTAGCTTTTAAAGATGGAGATTTCCTGCCAATCTCATATAAAATTAAGTATATCTCTAGGTGTTGGACTGACTAAACGAGAACATCTTGGATTTTGAGAAACTGGGATGGACATTTTTAACTATTTTCTGACATTTTATATGAAGAGCTGGAAAATAATGCCGGAAACATAGCATGCTGGCCCCGCAAGCTGGCTCAGATAAGTGGAAGAAAATGGGTAGATGAATGAATGGAAACTGATTCAAGCAAACAGTTAATAATAAGTGGGACACTGGCTCAGTTTACCCTAAGTTTGTCCTCTATAAGATTTCACAAATCCCTCAGCCATGATAAATAAAGCTCATAAAAGAATCTTCATAAAAACAACAGGGACACAGAAGCAGAAAGTGTCCCTCACCCTGCAAGCTGAAGCCGATGCTGAACCAATTATAACACTCCTGATGGGCATGTTTTGGATCTACATTGTGTTTGTCTAATTAATTAGCATATAGCCTATGGAAAACACCAATGAGCTGTAGTAGTAATTAATTCATCTAGATACACTGCACCCCGAGCCAAGGTTACTGTACATTTGTCTGCTAAGCTACAGTATCCCAACAGAACAGTGTGTTGTCAAGGCGGTGCTGACGAAGTGAGACAGCGCTAGGGTTTCCTTCCCATTACTTTGAATTGTGCTTCTATAAAGCAGAAGCACTTCTTTTTATTTTTTTCTCAGCCAGTGGAGTTGACAGCATAATAAGGTTTGCTTGCTAAACAAGGGGAAAAAAACTCCATCTGGCTGTTTGAACATCAAATTTCATTTTGGTAATGTTTAAAAATCTTGTAGCTCACTGTGGCAGTTTTATGGATTGCTATTGCCAATTTTTTAAACATTAGATATTGCATTGGACAGGACTAACAGCATGCAAGTGAGCAGTCGACTGTTGTTTCTCCACTCATGCCAACTTGACAGGAGACGGGAGTTGTACGTGTATCTGCGGCTGGGCTGGGAGTGTCTTCCTCTGTTCAAACGGCAGGAATAGATCAGTGACAGCCAGCCAAGCCCAGTAGACAGAGGTCACTGACTCGGTGAAATCAACTGAGGAGACGAAGGGGTGGGGGTAGCCGTGGTGGCGTGAGAGATATGTGAGTGTGTGTTTGTGATGTGTCAGAGGAGGAGGGACTGTTTGTGTTAGGTAGCTGACACAGAAGTTGCTGACGTTTCAAGCTTAGCCGAGTTGCCCCGCTGCTCTGTACACCCAGACGCTCTGATTCAGTGGACGCACCTGACCTTCAGCTACCAATGTCCCTTATGATTAAGTCAACCTAATCTATAATTACAGTCTCCCCTGTCTAATAACAATATATATCTTCAAACCAGCGCGGCTCCATATTATCCTCCTATAATTTCTGAAGAAACAGAAGGAATGAGAAATCGAGAAATGTGCTGCTGCTGGTGGTTCTGTGTTTGTTGTAAAAGGTCACTTGTAATTTTCTCTGCCAAATCAGCCTCAACAATTTCTCTGGCAGGATTTTCCAGCATTGCGCCGGAGTGTGTGTGACCTTTTTAGTGGGCAGATGATAACCGTTTCCTCCGAGACAGGAATAGAAAACAAAATGACCTGTTTAGAGACCAGAAAGGGCGGCGTAAGCAGTTTGCAGCCTTGGCAAGCTACGTCTCTCTTTGTCGAGAGAGAGGGAGAAAGTGAGGAAGTGGAGAACGAGAGAGATAGAAACAGAGATAGAGAGGAAAAATGACTATGTATTGTGAACTCTGAAGGCAAACAGTGTGTTCAGTAATGTTCGCTGACCTCAGCCTTTGGCCAGTGCAGTATGGCTTTTCTTCTCTCCTCTCGAGTGTGTTTGTGTTCATCTCTGGTCTTTAGCCGGGGCAAGAGAGTGTCTTCAGTCGCGCTGCAGTAGACAAGACAACCCATAGCGGGAAGATAATGACCTTTCACCCACATATGATCCTCCACCATGCCCTGCCAATCACACTGTAACCAAACTAGGCACAAAACAAGAAAATCTTGTCTAAATTCCAATTCACAAAGATCATCCCACTAAGCTCTAAACTACAATGGACGAGGCGTCAAAATAGCTCATGGAAATGGGACTAATGAATGACTAAAAGACGAGCTGTATGTTTGAATAAACTACACTCTCAGTGCTTAGAAAAGGCATCTTTTACACCGACAGAATTAAAACCAGGATCTCTCCTGAACTATTCCAAATCAAATACACAAAGTCTTGCCGAAGGTAAAGCTCTCAGCACATGACAAAGTTGAGGCTGCAAAATCTAAAATAATGACTACTGTATGATAAACTATTTAAAAACTACTGTGGTTTAGTAAAAAATTCTCACGTTCACCGCTTAGGGCCATGTGCTCACCCATTTTTCCTCTGCCCATTTATTTCTTCTTCACAGCAAAAGCACAGACTTTAGAAATCAGGGCAGGGGGAAGCACAGCAGTATATGGGCTAAAGATCTGTCTGGAGAGTTGTTAAAACTCTTCTTTAACACCAGTAGAGCTGAAGGATAAATGATAGCAGGAGGAAGCAAACCACATCCACCCATGGTGTGGAACATGTCGCTGTGGAAAATGTCAGTTTTTGTTAATCTGCCTCCATGACAGTTTCCCAGATACTCCCAGATGGGCTGCTTTGACAGCTCTCAGACCAACACCAAAGTGGTATCCATGGGATATTGGTTAAGGTCAGAGTTAGATGGGCACACTGATGGGCTGGCGACCACAGCTTTTTGGGGCTATTCTATTATAACTCACACCACATTTCTCTCTCATTTCTTTAACTTTTTTATTTTTCCCTAGAATTGTCTTCAGATTGCTGTTGTTTTGACATTAATTTACCTCTCCCAGATCTTTTCCTTCAACTGGGAACCAACATTTCCTGTCCTAGCTGTATTTTAAACCCATTGTTTTGCTTGACAGCACCGTATTGTCTTGACCCGCTGTTGACCTTTCACCTCTTTTGTGACCCTAGACGGACACCCTTGAGGCTCTGGGGGAGGAGATCAGTGGGATGGCACGCTGCCCGTATGATGCCAAGCACGCCAATGTTGCTCTCTTTGCTGGTAAGAATAAATGCATCTATACATGTCAAAAGAACAATTTACTTATATTAAGTAGTTTGAAGCATAAACCCATTCTCACTCCCAACTTGTCATATACCATTGCCCCGTCAGTTGGCACCAGATCCGGAGGCATAAGGTCCTTTTTAACATCTGTATGAGACGCAATGGTTTGATGAGATACACCCATTGTCGTCATTATTAGATTATTTCATTATTAGACTTGCAAGCTGCAACCTCCAGATCTGAAAAGTGAAGTTGAGTGCCTTAAACCTGCATTCTTTCTAACGGCCAGCAGGGGGCGACTCCACTAATTGCAAAAAGAAGTTCAATTGTGAGAAAGATCCTACTTCTCACTTGATTTATTACCTCATTAAGCATTTTCCTAATGAGTTCATGGTCTCAACGGCTAGCTTCAAGTCTTCTTCATTACAGCATGAATTGGTGTTTTTTTCCTGTGTGAAACCAAAAGTCACAATTGTTTAATATAACTTGTAAATGAACTTTAGTATGTGTACGTCACATTCTACAACATGTTCTATACTATGTCCTACAAACGTGTGTCTAGAAGTTACATATGGAAGTAGTCATTTTAATCCAAACTGTACATTTATTGTGAACATGGAAGTTTATTTTATAAAGCCAATGGAAAATGACACATCTTCCCTAGCCAATAACATGTCAAAAAACTGATGCTAGGTGGATCCCTAAAGCATCATATTTTGTAATATCAGGCCACTGACCGAGCATCCGTATTTGATGAGCTGGAAGTGAGAATGTGTTGGAAGTTCTTGATAACATTTATCATCGCTCTGATGTTCAAGTCCTTTCCTGCGGCTGCACATGAGAGAAACTCACACAAGTTTCCATGAGGTGAAAATAGATTAAGTATGTGTGATAGTACCACTACTCACCGACTGCCATGAGGCAAAAACATTAATCCTAATTTTCTTCTATCTGCACTTATTAAACATTGGAGCATGTTTGAGCTAGATGGGAAAGTTGAGTCTATTTGAGCGAGGGGATTAGTTGTGGTCGTATTTAATATTGTTCTTAATACCCTGTGGTTTATTCTAATGGCAATTCTCTGACAACATGTCAAGAATGAGAGCCAATCTGTGTTACATGCACTGGAGCAAATCACAGAAATTGAAGCTTTTTAGAACTCTTTGGAAACACATCAATAGTACTGTGGTAACTGAAAAAAACTAGTCTTTCTCCTGTTTTTATTGCACATTTCTGTCATCCTCTTTGTCTCTCATACACTTTCTTTCAAAATGCACAAGATTAAAAATAAGTCACAAACTGATGGGACCAGAATGAGTCAGCTTTCCGTTGGCGGGGTGAGATTCTTCTGATGCAACTGACCCACAGGCTGCTAAAGACATTCAGTCCCCATTCCTATTTGCTGTGAACCGATTTATGGCCGTATTGATGAGCTGTCCCAGCCTGTTTAAAGCTGAGGAGGAGAGTCAACGCCTAGCTTGACCAGTTAATGTGTAGCAGAGCCGCTTGGAAGGAGCTGGAAGCACTGAGTAATCAAGAGGGTTCCTCTGCCTGCTATCCTTTCAATTATGTAGTTTGAGTTTCCACTGTGGTTATAGCCAAGGCAGGCTGAGGTCATGCTGGTGGTGGATTGTGTTTGTGGAGCATGTGTGTGTACGTACGTGCATAAGTGTGTGTTTCGGCGTGTGTGAATCCAAGGCTTCAGTGTTTGTTTGTGCTTTTGAAGTGTGTTTGCAAAGAGCGAGCAATTACAAATGTGCAACATGTTTAAGTGTGTGTACAGCCTTGTTTGTTGTCCATCAGAGAGTCTCTTCGGTTTGTGTGATTCATTCATTTTCCAGGTCTGAGCCATCTGAAATGTGTTTGTGTATCCAGCCACAGAGAGCAGGAATCTCTGAGTGGCTTTATGTGTTTTTCTTTTGACTGAACTTCACTCTCTTCACCTTTTCTCTTCCTTTATGGCTCTCTCTTTCATTCTCTCTTCATTCTCCTGCCCTCTCCATCTCCTTCTTTCCCTCTTATTGCTCCTTCCATCTCTGTGTTCCTTCTCCAGATGGCAAGCTGTACTCGGCCACCGTAACAGACTTTCTAGCGATCGATGCGGTCATCTATCGTAGCCTAGGAGACAGCCCGACTCTGCGCACTGTCAAACACGACTCCAAATGGCTGAAAGGTGAGTGGGGGACACACAAACAAAGTCTCTATGGTTGAAAGCACCAAGCTGACTGTTAGAAAACAAACTTGTGTTTTGACATGCATGCTTGGTCATGTGTTTGTGATTTATGATTTGTGTATATGTGCCTCTGTGTATGAGTCTAGGTATGAAGAGCAGGAGCACTTATGCTAATGCTGCACGCTCTGTTTGAGGCAGTCATTTTGCCAACATGCCCTGGTAGAGTTGATGTAGCCAGGAAATTGCTCTGCCCTGGGGAGAAACAAGCACAAGTCCGGCCTGTCAAAACTCAATAGAGAGATCCTGCTTTCCTTGCATGCAAAGTGTTTCGCTGATATGATGGATGATAGATTGAGGCACTCAAGGCTCACAGTCGGTACTTTTCTGCATAATATGACAGATATTCCGGCTGTTTACTGTGAAATATGGTGTCAGAACTGTTTTGTCACGGTAAAAACGTCACTTTAGCTCACATTTTATGTCGCTTTTTTTGTTTCCTCCTACAGAGCCCTACTTTGTCCAGGCAGTCGATTACGGGGACTTCATCTACTTCTTCTTTCGGGAAATTGCCATGGAGTACAACACAATGGGGAAGGTAAGCACAGGCCCTATTGTTCGGCTATTGTTTGAAGCATAATCACAGGTGACTTCCTATTTACTGGGTGAATCAGGAAGTGCCTGAGGAAACTAACAGGATATGGGTGTATCACATAACTGGAAGGGGGCTGTAAAGTGGCCAAACATTTTTCAGCAACAGATAAACACTGGGCAGGATGCAGGACCTAAAATAGATCCAAAACAAAAAATCTGTGCATGTCTGGAGATCCCATTTTGAAGTCTAAATATACCGCTTGAATAGCACGTCCGCGTCCGTCCTGCAGTGCTCCAACTTGACCTATCGTCTCAATGTTTCCCAAGAGGAATTCCACCCAATCGTCTCTGAGAAATGAGACGAAGCCGAAACAGGCTCTCCTCAGGTGTTACAGTAACAGACTATTTTCTATTAATCTTCTCAATTCAGACCCTGCCCTGAGAGAGTTTAATTGGATACCAGGTAGGAGAAAATCCGTTATGGAAATGATTCACTCAATATGTATTTTTCAGAATAAATTAAGGGAAACACACAAGAGGGATTTGGAAAGAGAGGGGACGAGAACAGAGCGGAGGTAACGAGAAACACAGAAATAATGGATTCGCTGCCAGAAGTGACAGGCATGTGTTATACAGTGCATGAATACAGATCAGGCCTCTCAATCTGCTGGGTGTTTTGAAAGCAATGTCAGTATAATTATGCGCGTGGTGGTAGAACTGATGGTGCAGAGAGCAATTTAACATTTAGTGAATGATATCTCTTCATTATTATAAAGTAGATTGGCCTTCGCTGACAATGTAAACAGTCGTTTGTGCTCTGTGGCAAATTGATCAATCTGCTGTGGCAGGTTTGTGTTTGCTTTAGTTTTAATGTTGGATTGTTACATTGTTATCTGGAAAAGGCAGAGGGATAAATATTTCATTACACAAGTGATTTAACAAGCCTTGAATGAGGTATTTGTTCGGTGTGAGTGGTCTGTGTGTTTGTGCTGGTTTACGTCTGTGTGCAGGTAACACACAGATAAGCCAGTGTTCGGATATCTTCAGAGAGTAGAAATGTGAGAAACTGAACGTGTATATGTTAAGCTGACATAATTCCAAATTCAACTTGACAGTCTCACCTGTTCTACGTAATATATTTTCTATAATCTCAATGCTTTTATAATCTCACAGTGAACAGGCCCATATAGGTGTGTGTGTTTGACAGTGGGAGTGACTGTGTGTGATTTCTGCATGCGTTTTTGAACTGGTCGTAATGTACGCATGGATGAGGGTGTGTTTATGTGTGGTTGTCTGCAGTCGCGTGTGTGTAGAGATCTGGTTTAAATGCATGTTCGCTCCCATTCACACTGTTTACTCCCGGGCACAATTTCAGGTCAGGGTTAGATTTATTGCTGTTAAGTATAGTGTGACAACAGCTAATTACAATACTGACTGTGCGATGTTACGCCAGAGATGTAATTACAGCGCCGGCTCCTATTTGAAGCTGTATACTTTAAATTTTCTGTTGCCAGGTGCTGACTCTTTAACAGCATATCAAACACACCAATTTACTCTCCTGTGTCTTTAATTTGCTATAAAGTGATGAAATGTTGGATTAAGACACTGTGGTGTCTCCCGAGGTTTTTGTCATTCAAACGAGCAAAGAGGGCCTTTAGTGTGGTGTGTTTTGCTGGGAATGAAATGAAAAACTTTCTTATCCTCCAAGGTTTAAGTGAATTCTTGACTTTGGAAACAGCAGTTGAGCAAACAATCTCACCAGCATGTCTATTTTGTAGCTGTTATGGAGCTTTCTATCACATCAAATTATCTTTATTTTATATAGGAGTATGAGCACTGTGAGGACTTCCCTCCCACGCTGACATAAAACCTTAGTTCTTAAGCAGCATGGACAACTGGGCAATCTGCTATGTGATACAATATGATTAACAGGTCCAGTACAGGTATTAAAAATGTGGTGAAATTGTTTTCTCGGTGTAATATCCTCATAAAAATGCCAAGTGAAAAACAAAAGACTCCTAAGTTAAGTATGTGTGAAAATATGGGAAATGATGGTTCCATTATGCTCACAGCCCATAACAACAAGAAGAGGCTCTTCAGATGCAATAAAGCAATTATTTGATTTTCAAAAGATGACAAATTAAATGCTTTATTTGTAGTTTTGTTAAACCGAATTCTGACTTTAAATGCATTTTCACAGTTCTTGGGCAGTACTACTGCATATTATGGATGTAATGGTTTTCACTGTGAAACCCATTTGCTAAAGGAATTATGTATAAAAAGGTCTCCATATTTAAAATAAAATATTTTTTATTATTATTTTTTTATTATTATTATTATTTTTATTTGTTTATTTATTTTTAGATATAAATTAGTTAGATGTACATGATAACTAATTTTATACTGTGGGTAATGTAGGCACCAGGCTGTAACAAGGAAAAGCATGCATGGAATATATTTGGTTCTGCTGCATCAATTTTGATCTTTACATTTTTACTGTCATGACTCTTACATAGTTATAGGAAAGCAATGCTAAATTGGTGGAATATGCTTTTGTTGGACTGCAGATGTGACATAACTGACCGCTGTGTGTCTTCGTCAGGTGGTGTTTCCTCGGGTGGCCAGGGTTTGTAAGAACGACCGGGGCGGCTCGCCTCGCGTCCTGGAGAAGCAGTGGACGTCGTTTCTAAAGTCTCGTCTGAACTGCTCCATCCCTGGAGATTCCCACTTCTACTTCAACATCCTGCAGGCTGTGACAGATGTCATCCGCATCAACGGGAGGGACGTAGTGATGGCGACCTTCTCTACACCTTACAACAGGTACCCTGAGGAACAGAGAACTAAATTAGGCATTTCGAAATCAACACACGTGTAAAGCTCTGAAGGTAGCAACAGATGGGAGTGATTTATTAAGGTTGCTTTATCTAGTTGTCTTCTTTTCCCCTGTCTCAAATGAGTTCATGTATGTCAACAACTCTTTTGCACTTTCCATTTATTAACCCAATCATGTTTCTCGCTTTGAGATGCTTTAAAAAAAATGCCCTCAATTCATCAGCATGATGACAGTCTGACCTTTGTTAATGTTAGCAGCGTGTGCCCCTGCTGTGCCTCTTGGCAACATGTAATTCCTGAGACTACTGGGTCAACATTTACATCTTCTGTCAAAACAGTTGTGCTGCCCTTTTGACATGCAGGTGTTTAATCTTATTTTCCCTTTTTTCCCGATTCATATTAAGAACTGCTTTCATATTCATACGCAGGGGGAGGGGTTATCTAAATTGAAAATTACCACAAAGCCACAGAGCTTGGCTGATAGCTCGCACATATTGTAATTTTCCATTTTATGGCTGCTTTTTAGCAGATAAGACAATTGCTTGTGACAATGCAATTGAGCATGGTTAATGGACATTAAAACCCAATGAAGCAGTGCCTCTGAAAATTTCTATAAGCGCCGGGATTTGATCCTGGCATTAATTTTCCATTTCATAGTCAGGGGATGAAATTAGAGGGAGCACATTCAGACTGTATGCAGCACTCAGGGTTTGTGTCTGTCTGTCTGCTCGGCCCAGTCACTTGCCAACTGACTGTCTCACCCACCATCTATCTGTTTTGTTAGCAGCTCGATATCAACGGACATATGACTGTCTAACTTACTGTAAATATCAAATACACTGGAGTAATTACTGCAATTTAGAAGCTAAGCCAAGAATTAACAACTCTTTGACCTTGCTCTCTATAATACAGCCCTTGTGAATTCTGTCTCCCCGATGTCTACATGAGTTTAACCCATGATGCAACAGCCAGAAAATCCAGCCAGCTGAGAGAAATTTCTCTTTAAAAAGAAAAAAGAATAAACAATTCATAGTTTCAGTCTTAATTTATGAGCGCAGATGCATGAAAAATAGAGAAGTGACTCAGCAATCTGTTATGCATTCATTACACACAGACGGAAAGAAGCCAGTGGCTCCGCTGCTATCACAAGATGGGTGTTTTCCCCCTTAAATTCAAGGCAATAATAATCTGTTGTCCATATTTTTTGCCCAACAGTGGACTTGTGATGAACTCTGATGCCTCAAGGCATTTGGGGAAACCCAGTCTTTGAGAGAGGAGGTTGGGGAATGTGTGTCCTCATCAGGCTTGGCAGACGCAGACACTCGCTCATAGACTATTAAATGCAATAACACTATAATAAAATAATAACACTGTTGCAGGGTTCCTATTCATCCTGGAAAACCAGGAAATTTAGAGACTAGCTTTCCAGTCATGGAAACACCTGAATGAAAGTTAATTAAAATGACCAGATGTCCTGGAAATAACCTATGATGTGATGGAAAAATGTAAACATAATTCAGCCCCTCGCTCACCTATGTAATCTTAGTTTTTTGTTTGAAACAAAATACAACAAAATGATAGGCTTAAGAGCTTGCCAACTCAACTCCAACTCCAGATGCAATCAAATCCTACATGCGATATAACATTGCTGCCTTGAGATTCTTTATGAACTGAAAGACAATAGAAAAATAACACTTAAATATTACTATCTTTTTTTCCCTCAATAAATTGCTATGTTCTTTAATGTATGGCTGGACATAAGTGTGATTTGGGACACTTCATCATGAACCCTGCATCATAAAGAAGGAGGAATAAAACTGGAAATGTGCCATAAAATGACAATTTATGAGCAAGTGGTGGAAAATGTCTCTAAAATGTCCTAAAAAAATTATTCCTTAAGAAGATGGGAACCCTGATAATAGCATGGGCACACAATTAAGAATAATTACTTTCAGAATTAGAACAATATAATCAATGCTTTTGAAAGGAAATGGAGAAAACTGCAAAGTCTTTTTTGAAAAAGTGAGGGAAGCGAGGATGAAGAACTTGACACCTCTTATTTTTCTTATCAGGCAAAACCTCGACCACAACATAGCAAACTTGACTGTATCACCCAGTGTAAACATGCAAGAGCTAAAACGAGCCATTCTCGAGGGATTTAACCCCTCTAAAAGGGGACTGTAAATCCATGTTTCTGTCTCTTGGTGATAGTCCAAACTTGGCAAGGTGTTTCTTTGATATGTTCAGTTGAGAAGATTGTTTATGTGAGGCTTTTTCTTGTGTGTGTGTGTGTCGTGGCAGTATTCCAGGCTCAGCAGTGTGCGCCTATGACATGGCGGAGGTGGCCAACACGTTCACAGGGCGTTTCAAAGAGCAGAAATCCCCAGACTCCACCTGGACGCCTTTTCCTGAAGAGAAGGTTCCCAAGCCAAGGTACAACAGCAGTTAATTAACCACAGCACAAACACACACACACAGGATTTAACACAGTCGCACATACAGTACATTCAGTCACACGGTCTCCCTCTTCCTCTCTTTCCTCTCGCTCCTGTCTCTCTCTCTCTCTCTCTCTCTCTCTCTCTCTCTCTCTCTCACACACACACACACACTCACACACACACAAGCTACAAGGCCAACTAATCAATGCATACAACTTGTTGAATTACGATGTGTTAATATCGCCACATTTTTAACTCATGTTGCGTCATTTTTCAATACATCCCTCCCTTTTTCATGAGGATATTATCACATCCTCACACATCCTATATCACATTGCGTCACACCCATATATTGCATGTAGAGATTGCACCTCTTTTCACAGTTGCACCCCCCAACCCATTACCTCAGCTCTCCCCCACACGCAGCTGCATCAAAGAAGGGCTCAGTATCAACAAATGAAGCATGAGATCATTTTACAGATGGCTGGCTAATTCCACAAATGCACCAGCCTGATCAATCTCCCATCTATGCTTGCTAATTAGCGCTCTTAGAGCTGTTTTTCTATCCTCTAGAAAAAACCCAGATTTACTACAAAGATCTGGGCCACGATAATTGTCGCTACCCCGTATATGTGTGTATGTGTGTGTGATCCCATATGGCTGAGGAGGCGGTTCTTCACCAAAGAGAGACCATACTGTACTCTCTTTGCATTCATGAGTGTATATGTGCGAGCTTTTCTCAATTAGTGTGTAATTACCTGTTTATGTTCAACAAGGTCAGACAATGCAAAGATGGGCTGTACCCGACGTTGTTCCTGCAGAGATTGATGTGATTGATTTCATTATTCATCCAATGGTGCGTTCAGACCTTTTATCTGCAGGCAAACAGACGGAGAGTTGTAACAATGCCACCTAGGTCTGGCCCCGCAGCAGACTGTTCTCCCATGTGTTAGACTCTCATACTGAATCATTTACAGATTTTCGTATTTAAGAGATGTCTGTTTCCGTTCTGCTCTCCATATGTCAGCTGACATAAATGTAGCTACAGCAAAAAAAATGTTATAGCACTGGTTATGTTACTGCCTTTTTTTTTAACATGACACATGGTTCTGCAAATGCTAAATGTTGTTAATTTAACAGACATTATTTTGGGGATTAATTTAAGGAACAGAATCCATTTTTTTTAACCTGTAGTATGGAAGTCACAAGACCAGAAAATGAATAGTTGATACCAATACCAGAGAAATTCCATTGGTAACCAATATGATGCCACAGTAAAACACAAAACAATAAATCTTATTTCATTATGCCTGACCGCCAGACACAGTATAAAATACCTGACTGACAATGAACTCTGGCAGTGATCCAGAAGTCATAGAACGGACATCCATAACTCTCGTTTTGCTGTCAGCTTCTCTCCTCTGTCCCTTGATCTCCGTGTGTCACCTAGAGCAGGGCTTTGCACATAGAAGAGTAAGGAAGAAATTATTCAGCAGTCCGCTAACTTGTTTTGTACCACTACCAATATTAGCTGCTCTGTTTCAATAATCTTAGGCTGGAAAAACGTGCATGCAAGGCTGAAATTCAACCGTGATGTTTTTGTTGGGATTAAAGGGAAACTCAGATTGGTCTCACTCCATGCTGCAACGCACCAAGCTCGCGTCATCGGGCTGACTTTTAGCGGAAATAATGAAACTAGATGGCACTCAGCTTGTGGTTCACAAAGTGCCAAAAAATCAATTTGAAAAAAAACCCCAGCAATGTCTCTTTCCAGAAATCACGACTCGGATATTCAAAATAAGTTTCATGTCGGAACTTTTTTCTTTCTAGTATAGTTTCTGTAAAACTGTTCACAACAAGTGCCATCTATTTCCATTATATTTGGGAGAAAGGAGACTCTCTACAGCCGATATCTCCAAAACTCTGCCGCTCACATCAAAACAGTCTAGATTGAGTTTACAGCATAGACTGTATAAAATAGGTTTACAGTCAAGGAAAGATATGCATTTATAATTTCTTGGGGTTACTGTCCTTTTATCATTAGCAGCAGCTCACTTGAACTCACCGTCAAGGTTAAATGTTTACATGCTTTGTTTGAGGAACAGTTGAATACTTCAAGTATTTCACTTTTCGTTTTTTTTTTAAATAAAAAACTAAACCAAACTACTCTTTTCTCTGACTTAGTATACTTTCCCTGTTTATACATGGTTGAGGTAGACATAGAAATGTACAGAATGGACAGAAAGGATTTCCTTTATACTCATGCCTACAAACCACTACTCAAAAATGAGGTTTTCACTAGAAGATGAATATATATTTCTCTCGAGTACATGCATATATATATATTTTAGTGTTTGGTCCTTACATGTCGACAGTGTCAGTGTCAGTGGCCAGCTGGCTAATATTTCTAGGACCCGGTGTGGATTATGTGGCGTGGCTCGCTATCAAAGACCATGTAGTAAAGGGGTTTTACAAGCTCTCAGAGGTGAGATGCCTGCAAAGGGGATATGCTATCAAAAGCAGCTTCTCTTTTACAAGCAGCTCACCAACTCCCTGTAAAAGGATCAGATAGATAGAATGTCTCAAGGCTTTACCCCGAGTCCAGAGAAAAGAAGAAGACATCTTGTGTCCTCCGCTCGGACCAAAGGCTCCTGGCGGGAGAGTATAGTAATTTAAGGCTGCACTCTCATTGATTTTAGGGAAGTAGAACTTTCTGTCTTCTATTGGAGCTCTGCCTGTGAAAAATTGCTCATTCCCCTCAGAGTCAGTGTAGAGGTTTTTCTTTTGTGCTCTTTCCTCCTATTTCTCATTCCTCCTCCTCATCGCCTTCCTCTTCCTCCTCTACATTTGCAGGCCTGGAAACTGCGCTGGCACTCCATCCATGGAGAGGTACAAGGTATCCAATGAATTCCCCGACGACACACTCAACTTCATCAAGATGCATCCCCTGATGGACGAGGCCGTGCCCTCCATCGCCAACAGGCCGTGGTTTCTCAAGACCATGGTCCGGTAAGTAATACACACTCGCGATCAGAGGTCTATGAGCCTCTTCAGCCCAGGACAATAATTACGTGAAGTGCTGCTCTGAGAGTCAGGCTCATTAAAACCCAGTGGTACTCCACCACAAGCCAGCCACTGACCTATTTTCCATGTAGTAGAGAAAGCACTGATCTACTATCTCTCTCCCAGAGTGGCCGTGTGCAAGTAAACAATTTGAATTCTCATTGATGTTTCTCTTTATGTTAGTTATTGCATACATTCACCTACAAGCTCCAATTAAGAAGATGATTTTCTGCTGTGTTCAGTCTTTGTCACAAATTGCCTCTTTGAATCCTCTGCGGATATTTCAAAAAAAGGATACAGGACCAAAAAGTTATTTTTTTTCCCCTGTTGGCTTGTCTCCTGAGTTTCTGGAGTTGAGCCCATTTCCCAAAAAGCCAGTGCACTGTGGCTGATGCCGTTTGATCATAAAGGTCTGTCTGGCTTCTAGCTACACTACGCAGAGACTTTTCAGCCAGCCTCTGGGGGAATACGACAGCACATACCATGAACGAGTCAAAACCAGCTGACAGAGCATTTGGTAAAAAGTAAAAAATCTAGCTTTTAATTTGGAATCACAGCTGCTCAAGATTTAAGGTTAAGACTGCTTGCCAGACCCTTGACAGGCCTCAGTGGTGGTAACATCCCTTTAAAGATGAGCTACATAAAGAATACTTCATAGATTTTTACAAATGATTTGCATCGTATCTCATCTTGCTACTTTGCTGAGGTCTGACCTACATAGTCAGAATACGAACAGCTTTCATCAAGGTTATCCCTACAACTCCCTCTGTTCATTAGTGCACTATATCATACAACCATATTATGAATAACACATTGTTTCCATCTTTGCATAATCAGCAATCAGACTATTTCATTTGATTTGAAATGACACCACAGTGAGCAGAGACTTGCATGTAAGTCAGAAGCAGTAGTTAAAAGCATTATGTAAGCTCAAAAAGCTTCACGGAGGCATACGGGGTGGAAGAGGAGTGAGGCCTTTTATGATATCTGTCACGCTCTCGATGTACTGTAATACCATTCTTGAGCTGAAGTCAACTGGAAACAAAATCAGTAATAGGGTTTGATCCTTGTTACACCCTGGAGAGGACACCCCAATATCCAGCAAGAGCTTTTGCTGTAAATTTGAAAAAGCTTTTCTGTCCTGAGACTCTCTGCTGTGGCAGGGACCTCAGCTGGCGGGGCACAATGAATCAAATGAAGGGGGGAGACACTCTGAAGAAACCCCTCTTGAGATTTTTATTATCCGGAATAGGAAAGACAGTGAATGTCTTAGTCCTTGAGATTGTATTATTTCGGCAAGATCAAATCTCATTGACACAGTCCTTGGAGCTGCAGTTATGCTTGAATAGATCAAAACCACAATAGACCTTCAGATTGCTGTTATTTTTGATTGGATAAAGCCAGTGACACAGAACATTTTAAGAGATATTTAAAGAAAACAGAAGGGGAGATGGGATAAGAGGATGTGTCCTTGTTGTTTTAATAGGCTCATGGTGTAAACTGTACGCTCGGGTAAGGTTACATTTACATTTGTCATATTCAAAATAACCTTCTCCCCGTTTTAACAAAGAGAAAATTCAGCAAAACATTAATGAGGGTAAAAGTGGGCTTCCTAGATTCCCTGATAAGCTCTCATCTATAATCTTTAAATCCCATCTCCTTCAATTAAAAAATCATGGATACAAGCATTTGCATAGAAAACACTGATGTGCAGATATGTACCTTTTGATTACTTAAGAGTTTCTTGGCCTTCAAACTAATTGAGTGAAAGATACCGGGGTCTGTGATGCAATGAAATCAGATGGAGAAAGTAAAAAGCCTCAAGAGGTATTTCATAAAGCCTGTTCTTGTTATCTGATGAAAAATAACACCCACAAGCACATCGGGGCACCGATCCAAACACACTGACTGGCAGGTGTCTAATTTGCTAACTTGAATGTGCTTCTTTTTCTCTTTTTTTTTTTTTTTTTTTTTTTTTTTTTTTTACAAATAATGAAATCCACCTGGTGCTGAGCCTGATCAGCAGCTGTCAATTAAACAAGAAAGAAGAGCTTGCAGCTATTGTCTTTTTTAAAGTTTTCTTTTAGCAATGACCTGACATGCCCCATGGCAATGTGATTGAGTATCTAATGAAATAACAATCAATTAATGAGATTATTAAGACTGTGTAATCTCCTGCTGTTCCTTATTCTCTTTTAGACATCTGACGTGAATGATGGAATTGATTGATTGATAGTATAGGCTAATTATAATTTGGGAAATGATGTTCACATTTAATTCTCTATTATTGTAGTTGCCTGTATCTTTTTATGGATGTACTTTACATTTCTAAATGTGGACCAGTAGAAAGAGCAATACGGAGTTCATAGGTGTTCTTCATAACTATCCGTTGCTCTTGTGATGGGCAGACGTCTTTCAGTTGGTTGGAAAACTGACTAATCAACTGACTGACTGATTGATTGGTTGATCTTTTGTAGCAGCGACAAGCAGCTCTTTAGGTTGCTCTGTCAGTCGGACTGTCAGTCAGTCAACAAAAATTTCCCACCTGGCCACACAAAGTAAGCACATGTTTCATCCAATGGCGCTGAAATTCTGCCTGGAGGTCAAGTATGTGTGTGTTAAAGTGTGTTAAAAGGGGCAAAGGCTGTTGGAGTGGCATATAACAAAAGGCGCAAAACTTCTAACAGATTCATGTACCATGAGTTCATGAACAATTTTTCTAGTCTTGTGGGAAGCATCATTGCCCTTGGCAGAGAGTTCCTCTTTCATTGGTGTGGGTTAGGCCCACCACCCTCTTTCATTACTCATTAACCCTTTGTCGAGTAGGTCGCTCTCTTGGTTAGTCGGTCCGCAGAAATGTCCCCAAATTTTCCCCTTAAGTTAAGTTCCAGTGAAGGCTGGTCAAGTGTTTGTGAATGCATGGATGCATGTGTGTACATGCTTACAGCTATAGGAAATTCATGCTTGATTCACTTGGTTTTCCTTCTTTCAGGTATCGCCTGACGCGTATTGTGGTGGACAATGAAGCGGGTCCCCATAAGAACCACACTGTGGTCTTCCTGGGATCTGAGAAAGGCATCATTGTCAAGTTCCTGGCCAACATGAAGAGTGGCTTCCTCAATGATAGCCTGTTTCTGGAGGAGCTCAACGTCTACAACCCCGACAAGTATGTAGCATGAGGAGTGCATGTGTATGAAATGGATAGAAATAGAGAAACACATGGATACAGTTGCTACTAACAGAGGAAGGTCAGTTATTGCATATGAGTGTGTTATAGAGAGAGAGAGAGAGAGAGTGTGTGTGTGTGTGTGTGTGTGTGTGTGTGTGTGTGATTTTGTTTCCAACCATCTCTAGACTCAGCCAACCCACCAACCCACCAGCTCCATCAGTACCAGTCAGTTCCCCCGACCCAAGCTATTTACTGAAGCCAGCCAGCCAGATGGCTACTCTATCATTTAAAAGAGTTTTATCAGGTTACACTCTGCCCAACCACAGCTACTAAATTAAAGACATGGACCCTAAGGCTCTGGATAACGTAGCGCTGTGGTTCCGAACCTCAGCGGAGCCCAGCTCCTCCAAAAACGTTGGCTGATTAAAGGAAACACACACACACACACACACACACACACACACCGAGGTCTGTGTTTGTCTTCAGAGCCAGCCTGGGATCTCTCTCTAATACATTACACGGCTGTTGGTGCATGTATGGATGTGAGTGTGCTCACTAGCGTGTGTGAGCTGGGTACGGCGGGGTGAGCGAGTTAACTATTGTTGTGTATTTGGAGTAGAAGTGAATAAGGAAAAATCAGCCACAGTATGACCCTGCCAAAGCAAATATTTAGTTGAGGGGTAATGGATGAGGGGGAACGAATGGCAGCACAAACAGAGGAGGGAGAAAGAACAGAGGAGAGAGGCCTGGAGAGGAGAGATGGAGAGAAGCACAGAGGAGAATACGTTATTGTGTTAGACAGCCGAGAAGAAGAAGGGAAGGGGAGCGAGGACTTGACAGGAGGGCTTTCAAGGTTACCACTGTTTGATACCCAACATGCTGTGACCATGTGACGAGCCGTATGGAGGGATGAAGGGCAGGCCCTGCCTTCTCTCCTCTCCCATCGCTGTGTCTCCTTCTCGCCTCCTACCCGTACTGTATCTCCTCTCCCCCGTCTCTACGGCTGTGGCTGAGCATTCATCGGCTGCTGGCCATCTGCCTTTAGTCGTGTACTGTAAGTGACTTTGCCCGCCTGTTTCCCTGCCTGCCTGCCTGGCCCGATTGTCGTGCATTACCCAGTGTAGATGGACTCTAAGCCCTAATTGAGAGCGTTAATGCGGGACCAGAGCACTGCGAAGGGGGAGATTAAATCCCAGGAGCTGGATGGCGGGATGGAGAGAGGAATGGATGGAGAGAAGGGATAGAAAGCTTGACACGCCCAGAGGGATTAGAGTGTGTGCTCCTAGGGGGTGAGCAGACAAAGAAGACTAGCAGGGATGGAGGAATGGAAGAAGTAGGGGGGTTACGTTGGTGGGTTTTACAGTTAAGTGCAGTGTTATTGCTGACTGCTCACACTGCCCATCTGTCTGTTTATCTGTTGTATCTGTATCACCCCTTTCTTTATCTCTCTTTATCTCCCACTCTGTTTCTGACCCGTGTTCTCGAGTCCGGCATTATCTCTGTTCTCCCTGACCTCGCAGTTTGTCTCTCTGCCACATCTTAATCTTCCTCTTTTTATCTCTTTAAATGAACTGCTCAATCTCATTTTACGGGCTCTTACATCTACCCCCTCTCTTTTTTTTCAGACATTCAGACATTGTCCTGAAATAACCAGATAGTTGGAGGAAAGTCAGAATGATCCATGTTTTATCCTCTTCTCTATCTTCTGTTCTCTCTCTTGTAGATGCAGTATAGATGGCGTGGAGGACAAGCGAATCATCGGCATGCAGATAGACAGCAAGAGTCACGCTTTGTGGGTGGCTTTCACCTCCTGTGTGGTTAAAGTTCCTCTGTCTCGCTGTGAAAGACACGGAAGATGCAAGAAGTAAGTTAGAAGTTTGCAGATGAACTCATTCTTTCACAAACAGCAGTTTTAATTATGTTATTCCAGTCTACCATATGATGAGGTGCTGATTCTGTGTGAATGTGTCACACCCAGGTCTTGCATAGCCTCCAGAGATCCGTACTGTGGTTGGGTGTCAGATGGAGCCTGCAAAGAGGTGGTTGGCAACATCAAGTAAGTCACATGTTCATTAACATTCATTTTAAAGGGTTCTCAATGTTTTGACTTCTTGACATGATTCTATGTTTCGGAAAACAGGATTTATCAAGAGGAAAGTTATGGAGCTAGCAGCTTCTCCCATTTCTCAACTCTGTAGAACCAATCACAAAGTTTGTTTACCATAACTTCTGGGCAGAAAACCGCTGTTGGGAACAGACTAAAGATGACAACAGCTTGAGTTTACCCAAAATTTTGCAGTAGCCCAAACGGCTATAAGATGAGGCAGTTGGGTAGATTTGGTTAATCAAAGATGCTAATAACACAAAATATGTAAAGCAGAAACGTCAGATAGGTCAGACCACTGTGTTTGACTATATACCTTTATATGTAAGTACAGTTACAGCTGAAAATAACAACAGAAATAAACAAGTGTGTCGATTTCACATATCTTTGCAGTTCAAATTAATAGCTAGTTGTCTACCTGGAAGTGATTGTTGTTTTTTGGCGGGCGTTGCCATGATTCAGCCTGTACTACCTTCTATTGCCTTCTATCACTTTGAAATCTGTGGAATTAAGCACATTTTAGATTATGTTATTTGTTTGTTGAAGGGTGCATTAATGCAGAATGATTTTCCATTACAGTTACAGCAGTAAAACATTGTGCTGGTTCATACTGTAGTTAAGAAAAGTAATTATTGATGCTGTTGTTTTTCTCACATCCTGACACCTGTGTTTTCCCAACAACTTTTATGAAACAGTATCGCACCTTCTCTGTCATGCCTGGTGGCATTCATCTCTCGATTTGTCGTGTCTGTGATCTTTCTAATTTTATGGTGTGTAAGTGCAATTTCCTCCAGCTGAAAAGGCTATTGGAAGGATGAATGGAAGGAAAGTGTTTGCCCCAGGCTTGGGGTTGGGTACGCAGGGCTGGGGAAAGCTCCACGGCCGCGGTAACTATAATTTGTGGCTGTAGTTATGACACAGAACCAGATTATGCTTTCTGAACAAACAGCATATGGAGTTTTGTGGTGGGAAAAAACATTTCACAGATGAAGTCATAACAAAAGGACCAGTGCTCTGGTGGCTATTTGACGTTGAATGAATTTGATCCCCCCTGCTGCAAAATGATTGGTCTGGCACGCCAATACACCAAAGGCACACATACCCACAAGTACACACAAAACTTGCCCTCAAAGAAACACACAGGGAGAACTATCCTATTATTATTCCATAAAGCTGCAGTGGACTGTTCTGATTGAGTTTCCACTTTGGAGCTGAGGCCGACACAGAGGCATTAAAAGGGCAGATGACCTCCCTCCTTTACTGTACAATATTTCTAAGTGAGAGAGGAGGAGGGGGGGATTAGGCCCGGTAGGATCTGTTGGTCCGTGGTGAGCTATTCAAAGCATTTGCCAGGCTGGACAGAATGAGGGATGAAACGAGGGAAGGGAGAGTCAGAGGCATTTTGGTGTTAAATAACAAGGTTTGCTCATACGAACAGGTCCCTGCAGAGACAGGACTTCTCTTTCTTAACATCAATCTTCCTTTCTTGCTTTTCCTGTTCCTCATTAAGATAAAAAAAAAACTCTTCCTGTTTCCTTGTCTGTCTATTTCTCGACCTAACCATCAACCTATCTATCGTCTTACCTGCCCCTCCCTGTCTGCGTCTATTTTTATCCATCTTTCTTTTTCTATCTTTCCTCTGGCATATTATTTCTCGCTTGCATGCCTCCCCTCCTTTCTTCTTCCATCTGGCCTCAGTGTGAGCGTGCCAGCTTTCCAATGTGGAGATATGCCTCTCATACCTACTGCCCATATACAGCTTGCACTCTGGTCTCCTGCAATATGGTCCCCAGTCACCCCCTGTTCATGCATAACATCGCATATGATTCTGTATGCTGGTCATTATGTAAAGCAGGCACATGAGTTTGTTTTTACTGACAACAGATCAGCATATTTATAATTATTAGTTAATTATTTGACCCTCTGAGACCTGCCGATTTGCTGGTGATCCTGGCCGACACTATGTCTTTCAAAGGCTGTAGCAGGTTTCTGGGTTCCATGAAAAGGCTAGTATCATATGACACTAAGGATTGCATTGGTACAAACCATGTCACGATATGGTTATGACATGAAATTTTGGTGATGGAAAAACTGAGGCTATTTTCAAAGGGGTCCTTTAACCTTTGACTTTGAGATATCTGAATGAAAATGGGTAATATAGGTACCTACAAGTCTCCCTCTGCAGAAATGCTTTATGCTAATCCAATGCAGTCTGGGGCAAAAAACATGCATTTTTTTTGCATGCATTAAAATGTGTTATTTTCACCTATTATATTTGAATACTTCTGCATACCGGAGTCCCTAAACAGTCTTGGACTTGCATAAATTGGGTATCACTGGAAGGCTGAGACACTTGAGGATTCAATGTGGATTCATGTGTGACTGTATTAAATGACCTGTTGTGACCTCTAGGATACTCACAGCCTCATGAAACTTTATGACCACAAACTAGAGACCTAGGACATTAGGACTATGTACTCTTGACCTGCTATCTCCCCCTAAAGACCCCCTGTCCAACCCCTAAAAAAGACAAAAATGGGTCTATGTGGGTCTCTTAAGGTTAAGCCTTTATCACAGCCTCTGGCCCTACTCCTTTTTGGATCCTGGGTGGATTCTTACTTTGAATAAATCTGCACACATATACTGATTCATTACCTGGTGAAATGCTGTGTAATGAATGTCTGAGTTACTGCAGGTATTCCTTTAATTCAAAAGGAATGGGTGACTTTGAGAAAGGATTATGTATACTTACTTTACACTGTACATACAGTATATTAGGTCCCTGGTTGCCCATTCACTTGTGATATGAATAATTAATGCTATTATGCCTGACCTGCATTTCAGCAACCAAGTCCCCTCAGTGCAACAACACATCTCACATAATAATCACATCTGATGCAAGATAATATAAAAAAGAGTGGCCCTACGTTGCCTCCAGTGATGTACAGCTCAGTTTGAGTCTGATTTAAATATGCATCATGCGGTTGCAGTGGGATCTTAACCCTGAGCTGAACCGAGTGTAGTGTCACATTCGAACGATTTGCACTTCTGTTGCTGAAATGCAGCCGCTACGGGACCTGAACCCTTTAACCGAGGGTTCATACTATACTTATTCACGATCACATGTGCCAAGTACGGCCCAGACAGTGCATTTGTAGTGTGACTACTCATTGTTAATTCATCTCAAGACCAATGGGATTTAAACCTTGTAATCTTCATCTCAACACAGCCTGTAATGTTATTATCAGCCATGGAAACCATGACCGAAAGGTTGCCAGTGTTTTGGTGTTGTCAAAGAGGCCAAACAACATTTCGTGGCAGGGTGATACGGCGTCTGTTAGGAAAATCCGGCAGATACCCGGAGTGCTTGGATGGCATTTGCGCTCAGACAGGTTTAATTGTGCAACTCTGCGTCTGCTTTGTGATTATGACTGTGTATGATAAGTAAATCAGATAAGCAGATTAAACGTACCCCCAGATATGAGAACAGGATGCACTGTTGTTGTTTATGTGACTGTTATTGTTGTTGCTTTGGAAGGGAAATTAGTTATCAAGAGGGCAAAATTTGGCATCTCCATCCCAATTAAGGTTCTGTGAAACTGCAGGAAAATACGAATAGTAAATGAATGCATTACATTTTTCAATCATCTCAGACATATAAATATAAATGAAGGAGTTACTTTGATTATATTTCTTATTTGAGAACAGAACAGCAGAAATTCAATTGTATTTCCCTCCTAAAATCCTCCTGTCCTCAGGTTCACGCTTTCAACTCAGATCAGGGGATACGGGGTGGGTGATGCTGTTTTGGAAAATCATTCTTCTTTATGCTATAATTGTGACCAGTCGAGGGTGAGGAAGATGAGAGGCGGGTGGACAGGCAGGAGGAGGAGGACTGGGGAGGGGGGAGCCGAGGAGGACTGTGAAAAGCTGTCATGCGTGACTGTGATCCTGGTTGACAGTTGGTCCGCTCTGTTTCACAGATCTCCTTACTGCCTGCTTGGTGGTCTTTCAGGAAGAAAACAGGTCTCTGTGCAGATTGCATCAGAAAATAACATCTCCGAAACTCTCTCTGCCCCCTCTCTCTCCCCCTGTGTCATATGATGGCCCTCAAGCCTGGCTACCCCTCACTGCCCTGGTCTTCGCCCATGTGATTGGGACTACAGCCTCATATCTCTACTGAACCTAGATTATGTCAGATACTGAGGAGTAGCAGAAAGAATTGAACAAAGTGAAGTTCTTATAAAAAGGGTTTCACTTTGTTGTACAATTCTTCCACATTTTTTAAAGTAAGAGTTTTTTATCCCGCATAAACACTCGGTCATTTTATATCTCAATAAGAATATATATCACAATATGATACAGTTTTCTGCTAATTCAATGAAGAAATAGTCTACATGAAATAACTACATGGTATTTAGTATACTCCTGCATATTTTCTCGGTTATTTAAGAACTTAGTGCAAAATTAACATAACAGTTTCAAGTGAAGTTTAAGAGAATAAATTATTAAATATAGTAAATATGAAGCTGGAGCCAGCAGCAGCAGATTAGCTTAGCTTGGCAAAAAGAAACAAGGGGAAAATTCTAGCCTGGCTCTGTCGAATGGTAACAGCCACTAACTAATACATTTTATTTCATTTGTTTCATTTTATGGGGCCTGACTATTTCTTGGCCAGGACAAGTAACTTTCTGGAGCCTTTCTTAGTTGCCTGGCAACTGCTCAGGGCCACATAACCCCAATAAACCAATAAATTGTTTTTACACTGGTTTTTATACAGGTAAAACAAACAAAATATAATGTGTTGATTAGCGATCAAGAGGTGCTGATAGTTGGATTTTGTTACCTTTGGACAGAGCCAGGCTAGCTGTTTCCCTCTGTTTCCAGTCTTTGTGCTAAGCTAAGCTAACAGGTGAAAAAAAAAAACACAATTAAATTAAACACAAATAAACACATTTCCTACACATTGAACCTTTCCTTTAAAGCTATACAAGTTAGGGTGACAGTTTGTATTACAGTCAAAGGAAACATAAATCTATTTTTATCAACACTTCTGGCGATGAGTTTTGTGCCAGCTATGGATTTACTAGCCTGCCAGCAATCATAAACACTGATTTTAGGCCTCCAGGGCACCTGCTAGGTGTTCTTTGATTTTGTTCCAGTATAGGGCTTTCTGCAGCCTACACTGTGTGCAAGCATAGGGTACGCTGTGTTTGGGGTTGTTTTTTGTAGTAAGCTTTCCTATAGCTTTGTTACTTTGTTAGGTGTGTCGAGCCTGCATGGCCTGGCCTGTTTTCCACTGCTGACCATGATGTCTCTGTTCCCCGCAGATCAGCCTTTGAGCAGGACGTGGAGCATGGTAACACAGATGGCCTGGGAGACTGCCAAAGTAAGCAGGCCCTCTTCACTCTTATCTTTCCTCCTCTATTCTGTACCCCCCCGCTACCATTCCTCTCTTCCCTGTTAACTCCGTCTCCCTTTTCTCTCGGCCCTCCGTTTCCTTCTTCGCTGCTGTCACCTTTTTCTCCCCCGTCTGTTCCGCCCTCACAATCCTCTCTTTCAGTCTCTTCCATCCATCTGTCCCTTTCGGCTCTCATCCTCTTCTGTCCTTCCCCCGCTGTTTCTCTGGTCCCCTGGTCAATAGAGTGTTGTGTCCACTTGGGCAAAGACTGGGTTCCTTCTTGCGATTTGCTACAAAAACACAACATAAACATGCAGGCAAGGAATGGACTTTGGAGCGGTCACAAGGCTCATATTGAAACCTAGAACAAGTCAGCCCCAAAAGCCTTGAAAGACTTATTTTTTCTCTACAGTGTATATTTGATCTTTTCATGTCCAGCATTCATGTTTGGATTCATCAAATGTGATACTGTTGATATTGCACTGAGCCGCTCAGTTTGCAAAAGAAACTTCAAAACAATTTGACCTCAAATCATTCATCTTAGTCCATTTCATCTCAATTTCGACTGTTTACTCAGAGTAAATGAAGGCGCCGCATTTTCCCTTCAATTTCATCAGTATGTTTAGTCAAGGGAAGCCATAGCGTTGAACTTTCATTAGCTGCAGACGCTATAGATCACCTCTGATTTAAAGTTAGGAAAATATCGAGCAGCCAGTCGATTCTGAATTACTTTAAAAGTCATGACTTTTGATCATGTTAAAGCATAAGCTCTCTTTACTGCAAGCAATAACATGTTTCCCCCTCATTTCTTTTCTTCTTCTTCCAGACACCTTTGTGGCGCTGAATGGTAAGTATTTCACATATACTGTACAGGCAATCAAATAAAAGACAGGAGCTGCATTTCATCTCCCCTGACTCTTTAACTTCAGACACACCTCTTCATCTAGTCAATCAATCATCCCCTCTCAAGGAAATGAAAACTCCTCCCACATGTGTAAAGAAGGGTTATTAATGACTCATGGTTTAACTGAATTCATTTCGTTCCTTCTTTTTGATAGACGTTCCCTCCAGTTACGAAGGTAATGAAACATTAAAGCATGGTCGGTCAATTCACTTATAGTGTTTCCCCTCATCCAGTCCCTTCTCTGTTAAGAATCAAGCATGTAGAATTAGAAATCAGAAATGTAGAATTAAAAGTCTTTAATGCTGATTCTGATTGTATTAATTCTATTAGATCTCCTCTCCCTCCTTGTTCCAAGTGCCCATTCCTCTTTATCCCCTGTGCAATATCATCGATTAGCCCTGACCTTTGCTTAGCTAATTGGATGGATCTGGTTGTTGGTGGTTTAAGGCCTTGATGGTGAGGAAATGCCTCAGTGTGCACATTAAGTAGGATGTGTGAACAGAGGGACAGAGAGAGATTAAACTGGCCTGTTTAGAGTTAGGAAAGATCGGATTTGCCAACTGCCACCAAGCATGCTGGCACAGATGAACCATTATGAATCCCACTCCTTTTATTGGCACACATACCTGTGTAGCATTCAAGTGCTGGGATTGGCCAGGGCTCCATACACAAGGTGCTGGTAACTGATTTGTTTAGGTCCTATCCCCTGACAAAATCAGGCTATCCTAACCTTAACCACTCGAGGTTAACACCTAACCTCAACCAAACAGGTCTCGCCAAGAAAAGAGAGTGGGATTCTGAAGGGGAGCTCTCCCGTCTCTGTATCACCATTACTGCAGTCAGGACATGACTATGACGGCATTGTGGTGGCTCTTTGCTGTTACAAGTAACAGCTTCTACGCCCAAAAAATACATAATCGTACATATCCTAGCAGGAATGTGATTGAAATTTGGGGAGACATTAACACCTGCAGCCAGGATTATAGTTTTCCCAATGTTAGCATGTAGCTACATGTAGCAGTAGCATATGAAATAACTACATGGTATTTCGTATACTCCTGCATGTTTTCTCAGTTATTTAAGAACTTAGTGCAAAATTAACATAACAGTTTCAAGTGAAGTTGAAGAGAATAAATGATTAAATATAGTAAATATGAAGCTGGAGTCAGCAGCAGCAGATTAGCTTAGCTTGGCAAAAAGAAACAAGGGGAAAATTCTAGCCTGGCTCTGTCGAATGGTAACAGCCACTAATTAATACATTTTATTTCATTTGTTTCATTTTATGGGGCCTGACTATTTCTTGGCCAGGACAAGTAACTTTCTGGAGCCTTTCTTAGTTGCCTGGCACATGCTCAGGGCCACATAACCCCAATAAACCAATAAATTGTTTATACACTGTTTTTTGTACAGGTAAAACAAATAAAATATAATGTGTCGATTAGCGATCAAGAGGTGCTGATAGCTGGATTTTGTTACCTTTGGACAGAGCAAGCTAGCTGTTTCCCTCTGTTCCCAGTCTTTGTGCTAAGCTACATGCTTAGATAAGTGTATGTAATGTAAACACTGCAGTAACAGGCCTGAAGCAGATGACCATCAGGAACTGACTGAGCCGAGAGAAGTTCTGAGTTCTGAGAACGGTCTGAAATGTATTAGGGATTACTTTTACATACATTATTTGCTCATGTTTAATGTAAACATTTAACATTGTGACATTATAAAACAGAAAATTGGCTTTATAGGCCCTCTTCAGTGTAAACATGCACAGATATACACGCACACACATTTTCAGTGCTGGCCTCTTTCAGCAAATACTCTCTTAACCACACACCACAATTTCGCAATCACATTGATAACATTTTCATCACTCATGTCTTTTTAAAGAATGATAAACAGATGTGATTAGCCCGCAGCAAAGTCACTGTTATCCAGAGCACCCACACATCCACCTTATTTTTATCTACCACGCTTTTGGTTTTCTCTCTCTCTCTTACACACACACACACACACACACACACACCTATACCTCGCAGCTGCCAGATCAAAACAGTCAGATCCATACAGAATGACAAGAATAGATATTTTGAAGTCATTCCAGAAAGCCCAGCTCTCTCTCTCCCTCACCCCCCTGTGGCCGTACCCCCACTGTGATTCTCCCTCCTTTTGGAGATCCAGGGTCAGAAAAAAGGCATCTGTGTTAGTGTGCACCCCTATAGTGCTGAATATGCTCCCAAAGGCTCGGCTGTGTGTTTCCAGGCACACACAAACACACACACAGACAACACCCAGTTTACAACCCCCCAAACAACGTCTCAGCCGTTGCCCTGGCCCCTCCGTCTATCTGTCGGTGGTTGATATGGATTTGAAGATAAATAAATGCCCCCTCTTCATTCTCCTCTCCTCTACTCCAGACTAGACATCCTCGCCTCTCTTTTAATCTGTAGAAAGAGAGGGATGTGCATCCGTCGGCAGTTTAGGGCTTTTTTTTTTTTCCTGATCCGTGGAGTAGCTCTGAGGCTCTGAGCTCTCTCTCTATGTGTGTCATCTGCCTGAATTGCACTTCCCCTGGCGGTGGGGGAATGAATTATAAAATAGGCCTGTCACACTAATCTCTCAGCCTTGGGCCAATAGTTAAATAAATCATTTTAATGATTGCCACGCCACACGGAGGAGGAGGAGGCTCTGGGTGGTGGTTGTGTGTGGGTGTCTGTTGTGCGTAGTCTACCAGCAGCATCAACGTAAGCCCACTGAAATGCCTTCTCCTCTTCAGACACAAGCATAAACACATATTGAAAAGGCACTTGCACATCTGCAAACATACACACCCACACACACACACACACACATGCGGCTGTCACCTCCTCCATGAAAAGAGCGTGTCAAAATGGGAATTGGGGGTTGAGCTCCACTGAGGCTGTTGATAAAAGTGTTGTCACTCTTCATCTAGGGCAGATTTTTTTTCCTTAAACGTGTGGCTTAATACATTATGTTAAATACAGTATGTAGCTTCTGCAAAATTGTGTAGGGTGGCTTAAGTGTTAGCATGTGGGATGGTAATGTGATTAGCATGGTTCAAAAATAAACGGACAAAGCTGATGCACAAACTCTGCTTTTGAAAGAAAATGAGAAAAAAGCAGGCGACAGGCGGATGCAGGAAAACACATTGTTTGAGAGACGTGCAGTGATAGACGGGGAGGGGATAGGTATGATCCATCATCCACAGATGAAAGAGTACTTTGTTGCAATTGTCACTTTACGGTGTTAGAGCACTTACGTTTCCACAGAGAGACATCCTGCGTGTGCTATCCTTTTTATAGTCTCATCATCAGTGTAACTTTCTGGCTGTGTTATGATTCCCTCTTCAACTGTTGGCGAGTAGTTCATTTAGCCATTAAGGAATTTAATTACAGGGAGGAGTCAAGTCAGAGAAAATTCATTAACTGTTAATGACATATTTCTCATGATTGATCTAGCCATGTTGCTGAGGGCCTTGCTAAATAAAGATAAGTGGCTGTGCAAATATGAAATGTTTGGGTTTAAAGCGAAGAAAAGTGGGAGTAAATGGCAAAGAGACGGAAGTGGAGATGAAGGCAGAGAGGAGGAAAGAGAAGAAGATAACAAATAACAGACACCGGGGATGCTGGGGACATGTCCCCACCACTTCTTGAAATGGCTTCGTCACTTTTTACAAGCATAATTTGTTTAAATGTTTTTTAAGAATAGCTTGCACCAGGAAATGTTAACTAACAACCCAAATTCCAAAAACTTTGGGATGCTGTGTAAAATGTCATCTGAGCACTTATGTCCCTTACATCTTTTCAACATGAAGTGACGCCCCTGTCTGCCTCCCACAGTTATTTTCGTTGCTGATAAATCTGCCAATTATTTTCTCGATTATTCTTTTAGTCTATAAAATGTCAAAAAAAAAAAAATCAAGATTTCTCACAAGCACATTTTCCCAGAGCCCAAGGTGTAGTCCAAAACACAAAGATATTCAGTTAAATGTCACAAGAGATGAAGAAAGCAGCAAATCTAGACAGCTGAGAAGCTCATATCAGAGAATATTTCACATTCAAAATTATTGATCAATTGATTAAAATAGTTGCAGTTTAAGTTTCTTTCAATCAACAATTTGTTTCAGCTTTTCAGTAAACTTCATGAATTAAAGTTAACGGTGTACATGAAAACGACTTCAACTTTGATTGAAAAGTTGGATTTAAAGGAACAGAAAGCTTGCGAAAGGGAGCGAGGAAGAGCATGAACAGAGGCGCTTTACAGTTAAAGAAAAGTTACAGGCAGAGTCGCAACAGGAGCGATGGAAAGAAAGTTTGTCTCTTGTCCTTCATATCAAAGGTAGGCACCCTATGGTGACTGTGGAGCAATGCAATTGTACTCTGAACGCTCTGACAGGCCCGACGGAGCTTTGACATGTCAGTCAGAACAGGAGGGGAGACGGCAAGGGAGGGAGAGAGTGACAGAAAAAAAAGAAAGGACACGTCTATCCTGAGAAACACACACACCACACACATTTGCTAATGAGTTGCCCTGGGTCACCAGGGAGAAACACTTTGTTGCCTCACACAGCCCAGCAGCTGTCCCTGTGTGTGTGTGAGTGTATCTGTGCCTGTGTGTGAGCTTCAAAGGAGGAATAGACGTGTGTGTGTGTGTCTGTGCGTCTGTGTGTGTGCCCCTGCTGGCCTGTGCTCAGCCTGTCCCTGTCTGCCTCGAGCGTCGGTTAACCTGTGTTGTGTCCGGCAGGCCACCATCACCGCCACCATCACCACACCCTCTCACTCCCCACCTCGGCCCTACCCGAGGCCGCGGAGGGCCCCCTGGGGCGGGGCCGCATGGTGGAGCGGAAGGACCCCCCCATGAGCTCAGACAAAGGGGAGGACCCCTACGTAGCCGTGCCCTCTCAGACTCAGCCCGAAGCCAATGGTAAGCCTTGGAACACAACATCGAGCAGTCAATTTGGTCCATTGTCACCTGTGGCAAGGGAGGGGGGGAGGGGAGGGAGGCGAAGGGAGGGGTTTGTGTAATTGAGATTTACGGCTGCCTCGCTGCTTCCAGCTGACGATGTGTAGAGATAGTGGATCACTTTCTCTCTAGGGGACAAATTGCCTCACAGTGCGCACGTAAACCCCCCACAGAAACGTACGCAAACACACCTACGCGGTACATACACATGCAGACACACACACTCTCATTAAGACATGTGCGCACATGCAAACACTCGTACTCACGCTCTGTAGGATGGATTTATTATCCATAGACCGTAATGTCCCACAGGAGATGTAATATCCAGACCATTACACTCTGAAAAGGAAAATGGCGATGTATTTATTTCCCGGAGAAGACGGCCCGGGCCCCGGCTCTGTCATGCTTTGCGACACGGTGACATGACATTGAACGCCCTTTTCTCCTGTGTTAACAACCTGCCTAATGCTGTACCGCCTCAAGGACGGTTTTCACTGGATAAATGAGACAGAGAAAAAAGGACAGAAGGGAAGGAGACGAGTAGGACGACACACATCAGAGACGGGAAGTAAAAAAAAAAAAAAGGTCACTGCAGGGCTGCTGATACATGTTTTGTCCATTAATAAAACAGATAGACCCATTACAGATCCCAATAAAATAACATGCAACATGTCCCTGCCTCATTACATGCTGTTAGAGGAAGCATCACCATGGCCTTGAGGAGATATTGATTATTAATAATGGTGATTCATTTATAGAAGGGGCCTGCTATAGACATTCTGTATACATAGACAGAGAAAACAGAACAGCTGATGCACTAAGACTTATAGATTGTTGTCAAGGAAGTAGCTATAAAAAGAACGGGCTTCAGCGTCTTTTCATGTATCAGCATTACACCAGACATACAATTTTCTAAAGATTATATACCCAGTGATCTTTGGCAAAGCCTGAGGGTCATTCGGCATCACTTACTATAGAAGATCTGAACATCTAACTATCAGAGTTTTAAAAAGTGTTCTTTCTGTTGCACCATAAAAGAAAGATTTTGCAACAGACGAAACACGTTTTCATCCAAATGGTTAAGAGGAAAAATCTGTCCCCCTGTCCATAATTCCTAATCATTGTTCTGGATGAGATCCACAAGTATATAGTATATAGTGATGTGACTCAAATGTAATGTGAACATTCAGTCACAATCAGTCACAATCTGTTTGAAAATGGTGTGCACCATTTTTATAAAAAGGGGTTTGAAGTACATTTTCTCTCATTTGGTGGCCTTAAGAGGTGTTACCCAATTCACAGCTCCGTGTCTATAAAGTATTAAAAAGGCAGCGGACACAACAGAGGGTGTTCAACACACTACTGTTCCATTAAAATTAACGTTTTGTTACATGTTGTAGGGGGCTGAACGCCTCTGAGAAGTTGATATTTTAAACCTGAAATTAATATGGGCTGATCAGAAGTTGCTATATTTATTATTTATTAAAATACCATTCACAGAGCAGACTCAGAACTGGGTGATTAATGTTTTTGATCACAAGAGGAAGAGAACTATATTTACACAACAAAGCTACCCAATGAGCATTTCCCTTCATCACGAGTACAGATATTGGCACATTTTACTCTGATCACATGCCTTTTAAGAATAACATTATGTACCAGATACTTGTTTTATCCACTCTAAAATACTAAAAACACACTGTCTATCATGATTACAAACACTAAAATAAGATGGATCAGTCTGTCACAGTACATACTCCATTACCACGTCAGTGGAATGAACAGAGGCAGCGACTGCAGTGAATGTCAGCTGGAAGCAGAGCGGCACCAGTGGGTAGATCCAAGCACAATGGTGGCAGAGACTTCAGACAGCATGCCTAAAGCCAGCATCACAACATGCTGTCGCTCCCCTTGTTGCCTTTACCTGAGCAGGTGTAATATTACTCGAGGAATGATGGGGAATGATATACTTTGAGAACCATACATAAGAAGAGGTAAAAGCTTTTATGGAGTCATAAAAGTTTTTGGGTTTTTTGTTTTTTTTTTGGGGGGGGGGGGGGGGAGGGGGCATTCCAAGCTCAGGTAACGGCAACAGGGCTTCACATTTCAAATCAATGCTTCCTGCTGTTTTTTCTGTATGATCATTATTATTATTATTATGATTTTTTTTATAAGACACCTTTGCAGCTTGTTTCAGTATTTATCAGTTTCAATTTCAGCTCAACAGTCTTTTCTTTTTCCTTTTCTATAAACGAGTCAGCTCTGATGAGATTTGTTTGATTTTCTTGTGTTGGTTTCTTGTGAGCAGTTCTTGATATTTTGCATGGCTTGGTCTGAGACTGTTTTTTTTTCTTTTGCTATTTATATATTTGCCTTTTCCTGCCTTTGATTGCTTTGATGGTATTAAGCACAGTTTTGCCTCCATGCAGCTTAATGCTTTTCAGCATGGCAAATTGAGCACCACAGTCAACAGTATTCATTTCCCGCTCCACCCATCCTGCCTCCTCTTCCTTCCTGTCGCTCCCTCAGTATTATTGGCTTCAGGTGTCAACTGTACTGTGAAAACTTAGCAAACTGCATATGTGAAAGTGAAAATGGAATCAATATGAGAAATGATTATGGCGTCAGAAACTAAGTAATTGACTCAATTTTTTTTATCCTGGAATTTAATGCCACAGCGATAAATCCATGCAGCCCATTTTACAGAAGAAAAGCAGGATAAACATAAAACCATACCATCAATCCCTCAAATTAAGCAAAAAAAAAGTTTATGCTTGAGTGAAAACGCATTAGCTCATAGCCAAAGTCGTTTGCAAGCTTGTTTGTGGTTTAAAAGAAATTACAATTACTCCCCAACTTTTTCATTTGCAGTTGAGACATTGTGGAATCTTATCTGCTAATGAATATTACAGTGCTGCCAATATGTATTAGCCCGACACCACCAGAGTAATTAGAAATGCTGCAAAGTGATGAGTATTCACACACTGATGATATTTAGCACCCAACAGCATCATTATCCAACATTCCAGTGGGACCATCGCAGTTGCCAGGTGGCCGCTTGTGTTTCACAGTACATTTGAGCTTGGTGTTTGTGTGTCTGTATGTCTGTCCGGGCCTCATCTATCTCCGTTATATTTTCCTCCACCCCTGTCACCCCACCATACACCTCTCCCCTTGCCTCCCATCGCTTACCCTGGCCCCCTGAAACCCCTGGCCCCACTTTCCACCATCTGCTGCCATTGTGATCAGTCTCCCTTCCACAGGACCTCTCATCTGACTGGGATGGCATGTTCCAAGGCTATACCTTACCTTAGTGCAAATTAATTCCTGAAACCAATTTATGGAGCCTCCTCCCCCAACGCCCCTCCCCCCCTGCCTCTCTCTGTCTCTCTACCTCCTCCATCTCTGCACCTCCTCCTCCTCCGTCTCTCCCCTTGTAGTCTGTCTCTTCTCCAACTGGAGTCATATCTCTTCCCCTGTCTGCAGGAATGAATCCTTGCCCTGCATCGCCCCCCTATCCTCTCTCTCTCTATCCTCTTTCTACCTCTCTCTCTCTTTCTCTGTCAGGCTCAACGCCCCCTCGTCCCCCCCTTATATCCACCCTCCCCCCCAGCCCGACCTGTAGCCACCGCTGTGTTGCTCCAATTTATGGGTTCATTACAGCAGCTATCCAGGGTAGAAGGGAAGGGGAGAGGTGGAAGAAAAGAGGGATGGAGAGAGACAACAGGGGAAGAGACATGGGAAATGAGGGTGGGGGAGAAGGCGAGAGAGAGAAAAGGAACACACATGATAAAGATTTATTAAACATAACAGGACAATAATGTAGCAGTGAAGGTTATAAGGGAGAGAGTACAGAGATAGGAGGTAGACAAAGTGGCTGAAAGGCAGAATTGAAGGAACCAGACGGAAGAATAAGAGAAGATATAAGATGTAGTGAGATATTGTAGCTGAACAATGGTGTTTCTCTCTATCCCTCTCAGTCATTGGTTTTCATGTCCGGCCACAATTTTAACCCTGAACAGTCTACGTTCTGTATTTTATGTTTACCCAGCTAACTCAACACTGAAACGGTGCAGCTGGTGCAACCCTGTCTCCTAAAAATGAAGAGATTTAATTAAGAAAATTATACATTATTACTTGCAACAGCAAATGCATTTAGAAGGAAATGCCTTTTTTTAATCAACAAAATGGCAATGTCAATTGGCATAAAATGTGAAATATAGATACTGAACTTATCAGGAAAACATCTCCTGACAACGTATTTAATTAGTTTCCTACAATTTCTGCACATAAACAGTGTTCTGAGGGTGACTTATGAAACACATTCCACTACAGATTACTGAATACTTGCCCTAAAATGAAATTTGTAAAGTATTCCATTAGATTAGATTAGATTAGATAATGTATTAATACTTTGGATTAGTGGCCTGCCTTAGCATCTCCTCTGTTATTGTCATGTTGCAGGTACACTGTATGTGCACAAATTGTTGCACATTTAAAAAAAATCTTTTTCTGGAAACTGCCTGCTGTATATTATTTTTAGCGCATATAAAATAAAACAAATAGTAAGGGCACTCAGAGAGCCCAGACCTCATCCGCCCTGTGAGTTGGATCTGCTCCAAAATTTAATGGACCTATGCTAAACCCTTTCACTAAGTTTCATGAAAATCGGGTCAGTAGTTTTTCTGTAATCCTGCTGACAAACATACAAACAAACAAACCGAACCAAAAGCATAACTCCTTGGTATGCTTTTGGAATCACTTCAAGTAATCTAATTTTAAAAGACAGTATTCAGAATATCAGCAATTACAACTGTAACTGTCACAGAACATAGCTTCTGATAATTTGTATTCTGAAAACATAACCCTGTTACTTGCTCATACCTTCAAAAAAATTATTACACTTGTTTAGGTTTATTTTAAGGCTTAGTTAGGGTTAGGGGAATATTAGATTGTTCATTAAATATTTTAAAGGTTATCAGTGACTTAAAGCACCACACAGGAAGATTTTACTTTATTAACAGCCAAATCATGATCTTTTTTTCAACCAAAGTACTTTAGCTGCTCAGGACTGAGGATGTGTACCCTGCTCTCCGGTGTCAGGGCCCTTTACGCCTCCACCTCGACAACCTCCGATAACTCGCATGTCTTATATATACTGTATGTAGCATTCCTACACTAGAAAAAATATCTCTGCGAACATAATCCAGGTAGCAATTATGTTTCTCACCACAATGTAATTGAGAATGCAAATTAGTATTACATAAACATAATTTCTAGGAGACATGGTTGTCTGGTGAGATGGTTTTGTTGTCTCATACTCATTATGATTCACAGGAGGAGTATTCACAAGTGTCAAGTGACTGAAGATGCTGCAATGTTTACATGTTGATAAACAGAAATGTCATTTGTTTTTTCCAACATCAAGTTTCAAAAACATGGGATTTTGATGATATTTCTTTTCCATTAGATGAGAGATTCTGTAGTTTATTGGCAGGAATGATTCCTCTTAATGGATTTCATGGTAATACCAACTGCCTGACAGCTGCTCTGCGAGGGTTATTTTCAGCTGCAGGCAGCTCTCTGACACCTGTGTGCCAAGGTGAGGCTGCCATGATAGAGGGAGAGTATGACCCCGCTCACACAGGGATGCAACGCAATTTTTTTTAATGCCAAAAAGCCTTGATAGCCTGAGCATTTTACTTCACCTCACTTTCTGGAAGGCAGAACATTTCACCATCGTTATTGGGGATGCCACGTCAATCCTGCACGTTTGCTGTAGCTATGGGGGAAAAAGCTGTCAAATGCGTCCAATACTTGCAGAGAAAATAGAATTTTTCTGTACAGTCAAATTATAATGCACAGTATGAACATGATGCACACAATGAATACAACCTCCATCACCTCGTCTTCATGCTTCAAGAAAACAGCATTGCAGCCATGATTTTAGCTTTTCCGGCTGGTTTGCAAACAAAGTTACATCTGTACTGTTGAAAAAAACAAAAAATTCAACTAGTCAGTGATTTATCCCCAAATTAGCTCTGCAAAAAAACAAGTCAAAGAGTGTGTTAAGTAGCTATTTCTCTTAAAGGTATAATATGTAACTTTTCCACATTCATTTGTATAAAAACAACTTGACCTGTATTATATAGCTTGTCAATTTGTGTTTTTACATGATCCTTAGTGTTTCTAAAAATGTTCAAATGCAGGCCAATTTTAATTTCTATTCTAATCAGTGATCCGTTTCATTTGATTGCATCTCAGTGGTGTCATATCTCCGTTGAGCTTGCCTTAGCGTTGTGGTTGTCCACCAGAAGTTGCCATAAATGTACTTTTTTATCCAGTTTTGTCCACATTTTTACAATACACGTTTGTAAAATGTTGGTTGTTTTGACTATATATTTGAACCAGATAAAGGATTACAGATCTTAAGTTTTCAGAGGAACAAGCTGAGCAAACGTTAGCAGCAGATCGGCTTAAACCCCCTTTGGGACGTCCTGTGTCCACTGAAGAAACACTGTTGTTTAATGTGAAACTGTTTGTTTTAATCAGTTGGTCCGTTTGTTTTGAGTGGAGACCTAAAAAAAACCTTTCCTGAAGCACTAAAGGGATTGTAATTAGAAGAAGCTGACTTCAATGACGGCAGTGGTGGTGAAGACAACTCCCATGCTTCTTTTAAGACGTCACCAGTCTTTTATTGCTGTTTTAAGACCACCAGCGTCAGAAAATTACACATGGTGCATTTAAATGCGGTCAGTACAACTATCACACATTACCTCTTAGCTTTATTCCTCCACCACTTGTGAGCAAAAGCAGCCAGAAGAAGGATTTCTTGCTTGTCTGATTATGGAGACTTCTCTGCTTTTAAATTACCCATGCTTGGAAGTGAGCCGACACGATTAGACGCTTTAGTTTAACAGGAACTCTGCTCGCTGTCAGATGCTGCATTTGGCTGGTGACGTCTTTTAGCAGCATACGAGGGCGAGCGCATTGGGTAATTTAATGTTTGTAGTTTCATATGTCCTTGCAGTAGAATGATAGGATTTAGGTTAATCCTGTAAAAAAGGATGATAGGATTTAGGTTAAAAGTTGGTGAGGTGGTCCTTTAAGGCACGGTGAGTGCACCACAGCAAAGAAAAAAGAAAAGCAAAGTAATTTTTTAGTCATATAATCCTACTACTCATGTTCCTGTCATTATAACACCTTGATTAGTACATTAACTGCAGGATTTACCGGCCAAAGATTGTGATAGGCCTTTGTGAATCAGATGAATTATTCGCAGCTCTTTGTGAATCATAATAGAAACAGTGGACTGGATGTTTTCCCGGTGTTACGCACTTCCCTTACTGACGTCAAGCTATAAGCCATAATTTCCTCTACTGATTAGCTTATTGTTCTCTCAGGCCTCTTTGTTTTCTGCTCACATTTGCTGCTCTCTTTTCCATTTTGATGTTTTGGTTATGCTTTTCAGTAAGACCTCTTGCCACTACTGGTCCATACAAAAGCTTTGCTTTGTCTTTTTTGGCCATGTGAGACTGAATCTCATATCACAGCAGCTCATCCCTTTGTGCTTTTGAAGCTTGTCTAACCCACATTCAGCTGTCATTATTCTGCTTTGAACTGAATTTAAATGGTCACGTTCACGATGTCCACGAGTGAATCTCTCATCTAGTAGATACAAGCTGAGTCTTTGTTCTCTGCAGGGACTACGCAGGCCCTGTTTTGTACTAAAACATTTATGAATGATTATCTATGCTTGATTTATAGTAGCATGAATTACAAAACACATCACTTGAGTCGTCCAAAGAAGTCAGAAGCTTGCCACACATTCACATCAGACATAGCATGATGAAATACACTCACCATTACAGGGTATACCCACCTCATTTTCTGATGTTTTACAGTGTACCCACCCATCATCCAAAAAGCCATTGATATATATGGGAGGAAAACCACTTCCTCCTTGATAAACCACCAATCTACCTCCTAGTGCACCCACCTCATCAACCAGCACTGCACCACTGGGAACACTGAAGTAAATTTTGAATCTTCTGTCCCATCCCAATCTCAGAACAATAAGCCCAACCCCCTTTTCAGACACCACCACTTTGACATGGCCCTTTGCGTCAGACAGCGATGCGATTCGATGCAAACATTCACCAGGCTTTCCATCAGCTCCAGTGTCAACCCATCTGCATCATTATTAGACATTCAGAGCAACAAACATGCAACGCTGTTTCTAAAAAAGTTGGGATGCTGTTTGTAATAAAAACAGAATGCAACAAGCTACACGATAAAGTTGGATTAAAATATTTTTTTTTACCTCTTTCCATGAAATGATTGTGACAATGTGATTTATTGTCATTATTATTATTATTGTCAGATAGAGTGTATATCTTCTCAAAACGTTAGAAATCAAGCTCTTCCAAATACATCACAATGAAAATGAAACCACAATTAACAGAGGATTGTGTCTGAAAACAAAATGATTCCAACTTTATGGGCAGCCGTGTATATTCTGTTGTTTTCATGTACACGCACTCATCTTGAATGTCATGCATTCTTTCTTATTTACATTTTAAAAAGCGACCCAACTTTTTTGAAAATAAGTAAAGTGAAAGTCCATTTAGGTCGCATGGGAGGGGAGGTGGATGCAGGAGAGCGGTGTTCAAGTCCCATGTGAAACAAAAAGTGTTGATTGTTATTTGGAGTGAATCTGCATAACTGCGTCCACTTGTTAATTGCGGAAGAAGTTGGTTTTAAACCATTTTCTCCAACAAGATCTCCAACCTAAACGTCGTTTGTCAATACAACCCCTTAACGACCCATATGACCGATTGTCAAAACGACCCATATGATTGTTTCACGGCAGTGGTACTTTGGAGAATTCTAAAAATAGCAAACGTCATGATACATACATGTACGGTTTGCAGTTGTAGAAAAGGCTGCAGTTTCATTGAATTTAGGCTACAAAACCACTGATCTAGATTTAGGGCAAAAACTTCCTGGTAAGGCGTTATAAAAGACAGTAATAAAAAATGTACCTAATTACTGGAAGTGAAGTAGTTATAAGGACGACGTAATTACCTTAAGTAACATAGTAATGTAAAAATGTGATGCACAAAGCGGCCGCTAGAGGGCAGCGGAGACCGTTCTCGTTTTCTCCTGTCGGAAGTAGTAGCGTTGCCTCTTTTATTTTGAAAGGCCACAATGCATGAAACTGACATGTTGTTCCTTGTGGGCCCGTTTCTAATGATGAGCAGTAACCAACTAGCCACCAAAGCAGACAGGAGAGAATAATAAACAATTTAAAGAAATGTAATTCAAATAACAGAATGATTAGCATTATGCTCAAAAGAAAGGGAATAGCTTATATTTATAGTATGCATATTTATATATAAAAACAGACCAAGTGTCACCATGTCCTGCCCGCTACAGTTACCTTTTATTCCTGTCCCGTCCCAGTCACATGATGATTAAATACTCCCATCCTACAGAATTCCAACAGGATTTGTATTCCTTAAAATATGTCACCATCTACTCACCATAAGCATAACAGCGATTAGGAGTTAACATTATAGAAAAAAAACTCACAGGAGGTCAGAATACAGATTTTCTTCATAAAAAACAATGCACATTCTTTTATAAATTGTGATTTATGGTTCAAGACCTTGTGTTGTCAGGGAGCTGCCGTTTTCAATACGTCAACATGTGATCGCAACAGAAATAATTGGAATAATTGTGTTTGCTGTGCTGGGCAGCACCTTTTATCAAGTCTATCACGTATAATACAAACAGTGCTGGTGTCAATTTAAAGCATCAAAGAGCTGATGATAAATGTTCCCAGGGACGTGTAATTCAGGCTCATTTCCTCTGAGTATTAAATACTACAGTTTGTATGCACGGAGGTGGATAGGTTAGTACATTGGTGTTAATACCTGAGGTGCAGAATAATATAATTAAGGCTTTAATTATATCTTAACCGGCTCATCAGTATGCCACGCACTGACTCTCGATTGTCTGATGAATGCTTTAATATTGAATAACACCATTAATGCGAGTGCCTCTTGAACGTAAACATACACAAGACTTAATGGGATAATATCCTAACTGGGGATTAAATAGAACCTAATGAATTGCTGTCATCATCTAAACAGCAAAGTCCTTTTTTAAAAGATGACAACAAGCAAATAAGAAGTTTCTAATTCTCTCGCTGCAGTGGAGGCAGAGAAGTAAACATTTTCAGCTCCTCTCCTGCATCTTTTCTTCTTCTCCATTAGTTGTCAAGGTCTGCCTTTCAACAAGTGACACGTCAGTTGAGAGCAGTTAAGTCTGATTAAGATTTTTATCATCCTGCAGACAGTGTCTTTCTGTAACGGCCTGCAGTCAGAGGTTAGAGCCCTCTCTGTAACCTCTCTGTGATGTTTAACTACCTTTGAAGTTTTCCCAACACCAACACAAAGACGAGCTCTGTGGGCTTAAGTCAGTTGGTGCTTCTGAAGAGATTAAAAGAACGTAAGGGGTGTCAGATAGGCTGAGAGAGAGCATTCACAAGTTCCAGTCACAGCACATTACAATGTTTCTGATTTACAAGTAAGAGTTGCCGACCCAGGCTGTTTTGACAGCGAAAAATATCTGAGTATCTGAGATATGTGTTTAATATCTGAATGTTGAGGCCCGAGGCGGTGTGAAATTCAAATCAATTCAACCGCTGAGAGAAGTGTCGAACTGCAGGATGCCTTGCGATGCATTCTGGGGGCGAGGCAAGAGTTGAAACCAGACGATTACGAGTCACTGTACAGTCAGAACCTCAACAAGATGAGACTAAAGCAGAAAATCTGCAGGTTTTAGCCACACTTTGATACTCTTGAAGGTCACGCTGCAAAAGTTTTGAAAAGTTTTTGCCTCGATCACAAACAGGCCTTGAAAAATGAGCCACCTTGATTCAAAACCCTAAAGTCCTGTGATTCGACAGAGACAGCGCGCGTGTCCTCCGTGGCTACTTACATTCTCTTTGATGTAAGGATGAGAAACAATTCCTCACATGAAAGATGGAAGTCTTCAAAGTTTCCTCTTTCTATTTCTTTTTTGTTATACCCAAAGCCTTGGGCTAAGCACCCTCCGGAAGTCTGCGTGAGTACGACAGACGTGAGTGATGGAAGGAGAAGAGAAAAAGTAGAGGAAAAAAGAATGAAAGGATTTTTTCTTTTTAAAGATGTAGACAGGAAGAACCATGCCGAGCAGGTTAAATAGGGCTTTAACCTCGACTCACACACCCAGAATAGAAGACAAAGATCTCGCTCCACAGTTCGCCCCCTTCACCAGAGTGGACGCCCGTTTGGCTCTGCTCCCCTCTGTCTTTGTTATTCAATGTGAAATTCAAATCCCCGGTCGAAGGAGGTTAACCTTTAACAGCAATAAATTCACTGTCATGAAAATTCATAACAGTTTTGATTCGCTCTTTCAGCATGTAAGCAGCGTAGACGGAGATGGATGGATGTATTTACATTTGACGAGGATTATGGAAAAAAGAGAGATTTGCCAAAGTATTTGTTTATGCTTGCACTTTCATTTTCTAAATGGTTTTTGGAGATTGTCAGGGCTCCTCACCTTAAGTGAAGCCGTATTATTCCTTCCTTCTCTTCTTTGTTCCCAGAAGCGTTTAACCCAGCTGCTCTCAAACACCACCCGACACTTTTTGTCGTTCCTGCTGAAGGATGATAACTCACAAGGACCACGAGGTTATAATTACAGCCTTCCCAGTTTCCACTGAATAGAGTACTTACCATATGCACGCTGAAGAGTGTGAAAGAAACAAGTAAAAAAAAATCTGAAAAGTGATTCATTGTTTCTGTTAAGGAGAGAAGTAGCAGAAAGTGGGAAAAAAGGATCTAAGTGAGGACAAAATGAAAGATAGCAGCGAGGAAAAGTATCTCTCTCGTTCTTAGAAGTTACCGAAGGAGACGGGAAGCAGATGTTTCGTCAGACAGGCCGGCCATTTGGTCACACGAGTCCACAGCACAACACATGTCAGCCGTTAATGCTTCGCTGCAGATAACACTCATCACTTCCCACACTATCTACAAGGCAGGGCACGTCCTTGATGAGACACGATTTTGGCCCGTTTTTGTTTAACACTAGATGAGTTACGATGGATCTGCGTGTTGTCAGCACTCTGTTAAAGAGAAAAGTGAAGTTTTGTTTTTACAATTAATGAGAAATGGTCTGAGCAAAAGTAACTGCTCTTTTTTTTTTCTTTTACACAGGCTGAGCTTTAAAGTCAAAGCAGGGACTCAGGAGTTTCTCAGTGTTTCATTTCAGCTCAAAAAACGTGATTTAAGTCTTGTCTTTGGACTAATGAAGTATGACTGCGGCAAGCAAGGATTATGGATGTTAGTTTAAGAGAGTCTGGATTTGGGTTCCATGAGAACAGATTACCATGTTGTCTCTGTGTCTGTGTTATGTCTCGCTGAGGAGACACAGAAAGAAGATATTCTCTGAGTGCGTCCTCAGTGACACAGACGAGATGAAAAGCCTAAACACGATTACCCAGCCCCTTCAGGATTTTACTGAATTATTGCAACTAACACTTCATTTTGTGGCATCTGCTTTTGGAAAATGACAGAGCAAATTGAAACACTTTCATGTTTTTAAGCATGAAAAGTGAAGTGACAAAAGACAGTATAGCAGTGATCGGGTGATGACAATTGTTTTGATTATAGTGGTGGTGAAAAGTTTAACATTTCCAGCCCATACTAGGGTATTTTTTACGTATTCGTTTTTGTCGATTTACTGTGGGCAATCACAACAAACATATTGAATGTTCATGTAATTGTTGTGTACTTACACATCAGTTATATTTTTCTATTATTGTTCAAAATGCACGTCACTTTGAAAGGGACAGTCCCCCCCCCAAATCAAATTACATATTTTCATTCTTACCTGTAGTGCTATTTATCAATATGTTGGAGTGTTGAAGAAACAATAATAGTTCAATAACATTTAAGAGCAGGGACATCTGCTCTATAGAGACATCTCTATCATATCTTGATACACCAAAACAATGCAGATTAATAAAAAGCAAATTTGGGGTGAAGTATTCCTTAAAAAATGACTTCAGACTAGACATAGAGTCATAAAAACAAAATGTAAGTAACAAGAAGTGAAACAAAAAAAATTATACAGTCAGAGCTGTTTCATCCATCCTTGCCATCTAAATGAAAATCCCTATTAAATGAAAGTGATTGCTGAATTCTGTTATACAAATCATAACACCCACATAGTGCTTATTTTAGAACATAGATTGAGATGTAAACACACCTCTGCTGCACACACACACACACACACACACACAATAGCAGAATGGATTATGTGAAGTTGGATTCCATTCATACACATGAATATCAGCTAATTGTCCTTCATTATATCATCCAGAACGATTGAAAGCTTCTCTGCATTTTTTGCATTTTACAGCTTTGCAGGTTTTTATGACTCCAGGACATAACTTTCAAAAATATTCCACATGTGCGTGCTGTACGGTGAATAATATATACCATGATATGAGTACACATGTGCAACCGAGTCACGGTATCAAGCCCAGCGGTGCACTGTGGGAGCTTTTTACATGATAGAGCCCACCTGCCTAATACTCTGTCTGTGGTAACTGATCTGTGTTGGCCACAGGTCATGTGTGAATGCATTATAAATCTCTCTGCTGTGGACTGGTGTGCTTAACCCAGGCAACAGAGTGCTGCATGAGATGTCTACATTCATCAACAGGCTGGAGGTTATCCTCAGTGTATGTGTGTGTGGGAGTTGTATGTGTCCCCACTTGTGTGTACGTGTGCGCAGATTGTTGTTGACCCCGTTTTATTACACACAACCTGCTGCTCCCCTTCTCCCGCCGCTGGAATACTTCATAGCTGGTCTTATTGAATTATCTTTTATTTGGCCGTATCGCAGTGCTTCTTTGCCAGTCTTTGAAAGTGGCGCTTTCATAAGACACTGATGACACAGCTCATTGGATTTAACGCCTAATCAGAGGCTTTTTAATGTATTCTCTGTGATTCATGAGATTGGATCCAAGATTTATGAAAAGTCTCCCATTTGCATCTATGAGAAGAAAGGGTCTGGGTATTTCAGGCTCCTTTATCTGCGCTCATATCTTTTTTCATTTCAGCAGAGGGGTTTTATCTAGGATTTAAAATGTGAATCATAATCACCCCTCCAAAACACATTTTCTGTCTGAGATTGGATTTTCGGGAAATATTGAATGTTGCTACTTCAAGCTACCATTTGTGCCTGTTTTGAAAAGGTGTTCCTTATGATGGAATAAACCCAGCTTCATTTGCATGTTTTCATGAAATGATTTAAACCTCTAATCTTTTTACCCAGAAAATATCTTTTGATTATTGTAATTCAATATCGTTTTCTATTTTTTGGTGAGTCTAATAATAAGCATCCTTCCCAACAGCTATATTTTTTCTTAGAAACGAGTTCCCACAACACACAGCAGCAGCAGCAGGAAATCTCTCTGCCTGTCTGAATGTCATCTCCACGTCTCTCCGCAGGTGTGATCCGAGAGAGCTATCAGAAGGGTCGTGACCAGCTCGTTCCTGTGACCTTGTTGGCCATTGCTGTCATCCTAGCCTTTGCCATGGGCGCCATCTTCTCTGGCATCATTGTCTACTGTGTCTGTGACCACCGTCGGCGAGACATAGACCTGACAGGCCGCAAGGAAAAGGACAGCCACCACCTCCACTCCCGCCGGGGATCCATGAACAGCGTGACCAAGCTGACGGGCCTGTTTGAGACACAGGCCAAAGATGGCCGCCCCGAGGCGATCCTCACCCCTTTGATGCACAACGGGAGGCTGACACAGAACGGGAAGATGCTGATAAAAGCAGACCAGCACCACCTTGACCTCGCTGCTCTGCCAACGCCTGAATCCACCCCCATGCAGCCGCGGCGTAAGCCCAGCCGGGGCAGCAGGGAGTGGGAGAGGAACCAGAACCTCATCAATGCTTGCACCAAGGACATGCCACCAATGGGCTCCCCTGTCATCTCCACAGACCTGCCACTGAGGGCCTCACCGGGCCACATCCCCAGCGTTGTGGTCCTGCCTCTGCCGCAGCATCAGCACCAGCTACAGCCTCACCTGCAGCAGCACCAGCAGTCCTACCAGCATGAGTACGTGGAGCAGCCCCACCACAGTGAGCTCAGTATGGGCCACGGTGTAATGGACGACCAGGGGGCTACCCTGGAGTACAAGACAGTCAAGAGCCCCTGTCACAACCTCACCATGGTGGATCCAGACGGGGTGCTGCCGCCACGTGTGCCCCAACGAGAGGCCTCTCTCACCGTCCCCCCGGCCGTCCCACAGATGGGCAAACGCCTGGAGGTCCACTCGTCAGTGTACGGGCTCCGGAAAGGATCAGCATCCGGTGCTTCCGGATCCTCCGTCCTCAAGAAGCACAACACCAACTCATCTAACTCCTCCCATTTGGCGAGACATCACAGCTTCAACCGCGTGGAGACACCGCCCCCTGCACCTCAAAGGGTGGACTCCATACAAATGACAGCACAGGGCATATCTCTGTCACGGCAGCCTGGAATGAGCTCCTACGGTTCACTGCCTCGAACGGGCATCAAATATCTCAAGCCTGATGTCCCCCCCAAACCCTCCGTAGTCTCACTCTCGACAAAAGTCAAGTCCAGTGACTCCTGCACATAGTCAGCTAGTTATCAGTCAGTCCAATGTGAACGGACAGTAGTGAAAGGTTTTTTTCTGAAAGAGAGAAAAAACAGGGAATACTGTACAACTTGCATCTCCTTTTAGTGTTTTTTTTGTTTGTTTGTTTGTTTTTTGGTGTACAGTACAGTGAAAAATGCAACACAGTTTTTTTAAGAAAACACTTTCTTTTTATATAAATATGTAAATATTATACAAATGGTTGTCGTCATTTGTTGCCGTCATGGAGCTCACGCTCTGGCTGCCTCCCAGCTCCTTGATAAACACACATGGGGACATGTGCTACTGAAACACAAGAAGATGATGCTTGTCCTGAATATTTCATCCAACTGCGCCCTGTAGCATCCAAGACTCTGGCTCTCTTGTTTGTGTTGTCTTTGGCCACCGGGACTGGACTTGATACTTTATCACGATGGTAAAAAAAGAAAGCACACACAACAAGACAGCACGAGGGGAGAATAATCGTTGTACAGTACCTTGAGGACTGGGAAATCTGAGCGAGTGAGCACTCAGAGAGACTGAGCTCGGACTGAAGGGACAGACGGCTGTTCTGTCAGAAACTGTGAAAAAGCCTCTCAGTGTTACAGCAATCAAGTCCTGCCTGGGTTTGACTGAAAGCCTGGGCCAGAGGAATCTTCTACTGTACTGGTTACTGAATAACACATGACTGTTAATACTAATAGCTTGTTGTATTTATTTTTATTAAGTGCTTTTGAAAAAAAAAAAGACTGACTTTCTAGGCTCGGAGAGAGAGAGGGAGGACAGAGAAGAGAATCTTTTAATATTAATTAATCAAGTGTGAGAAAAAAAAACGTATTTAAAGTCATTAAACTGGAGCCCGTAGAACTTTTCTTGATGACTTAAGGTCCACTCGGTCTCACTGTGTGCTCAGTGGGACCTGCAGCTTGAGATATATGTGACCTCTGTGAAGAGGAGGAGATATTTATTTAAACTGTGCCAGACAGGGACTTTTACCTTCATGGACCAGAATTTCCATTGTTTTAGACCAATCATAAAAAAGACTTCCTGAATCTCACCCTTTCACTCCTCCAATGAGCATCCCCCCTCCCCTCCTCCCCTCCTCCCCCTATCAGCACTGTGGTTTTGTGTGAGTCAGTAACATTTGTCCTGATTGGTTGCTGGCTTTACCGGTGCCATCAAAGCTCACTGTTGCATGTTGCAAATATAAGAGAAGCAGCTGCAGCAACAGAACGGGAATCTGCATACACACATACAAAAAGAAGCTGTAAGTGACGCTGCGAGCAAACGGAGCGGTGCCTCCATCTGGGATCGTCTTTTCTAGCAGCGCCACGCAGACAAGCAGGTGAAAAAGAAAAAGTACGAAAAACATCTGTATTGCCTGCTTCTTTTTTCCACATGTAAATTTGTGCCTTACACCCTAAAGTAGTGACAATGTTTTCTTTAATAGCTGTTAACTTTGTCTCCTTGTAGTATTTTTTTATTTTTCTTACGTCATGATATTTCCCTGGTTTGATAAAAATGCAATTAAAGAATGTAGGTGTTATTGTTGTAATTCTGGTCCCTAGACATAACACACTTACAGTCCAGAGGAAAGAGCGAAAAGGAGGATTTCTTCTTTCACTCTTTCACTCTCACACACACCCACATACACACACACATGCACACATACACACTCATCTTTGTGGTTCATTTCTGATTGTGCCATTAATGCGCTTAAAGCAACCCTTTATGTTGTGCTGGCAGTGTCGATGAAGACGTTGTGAGTGTTTTTGATTTTATATTTTATACAATTTTAAAGTCCTGGTATTTGTTTTTACTTTTTTTTCCACTGTCTGTTGGTTTGGAGTGACGGTTGATTGACTGATTAACTGAACAATTAACATTTGTTACTTGAGAAGGCCAGTGTATGAGTATCTTTCTGGTGCACTGCAATAATAATGCAACACTAGCAAACGCACAGCGTGAGATACACATAAGCACCCAGTGTACTAACACAGCTCTAGGCTTCTTGTGTGCATCCTTACACTCAGTTGTTAGGAAGTTGCATAAACAGGCTGGTTCCTGTGAAGAAAGTTGACATTTTAAAAACAACAATATTAAAAAAAAAGTACCTTATTTAACCCCCCTTTTTTTAAGAGAAAACAGTCTGAGGAAGTTTAGTTTTTATTTTTGCATCACTAACTCTTCTTATCGAAGCCTTATGAATGGCTTTACTAATCTGACCCTTTTTCTGCTTCACACTTTTACTTGAGGATTTTTATTGATCACCCCCCCAACACTTAAATCAACGGAGCACTCCCTTAGTGTTGTATGTGTAGATAGGTAAAAGTTTTCTTGATATCAAGCAATTTTTATGTTTCTCTATGGAGGAAAGCCAACTATGTCTCAATCCACAGCTAATGTACGAAGGAACGTGTAAGATCAGTGACCTTACTGATGTGTACATAGATGCTTGCAGGGTTCGGTTGCAAATGACCGGGTCATGGGCAACAGATTAGGTCAAAGTGGGAACTAGGAGGAGGGTGACATTTTAACACATTCTCACTACCGATTCGTCACAATCAGATTAGTTAGGAGTCCTTGACGTCATTTTAAACTCACAGGGTACCCCGTTAGCATCATTTTTAGACGTGCACGGCTGCTGGAGGAATTTAGGTGACATGTTATGAAGAGTGTAAGTCCATAGAGGTTAAAGGTCAGGGGGATGGATGGAAAAAAGCAAAAAAAAGTCTTCTTGTGAAGGGATTCCTTTTCTTTAAAGAATCCTTTGCTGCGTGATTTGTAGTATATTCTATGAAATGTCACATGTTACTATTGCTGCTTTCAACAACACACACAACACACCAATGTTATGCATCACTATCATTGTTTTCAACATCGTAATTGCTGCTTAAGCATCATGGTCACTGTTTAAACATCAGGATCCTTGTTAAACACCCTTTTAATGCTGGAAAAACGGTTAGGTTTAGATACCAAATCACTTGCTTAAGGTTAGAAAGAAAAGACCAGGGTTAGGCTTAAACAACAGGACACGGACACTGATCTCCTGGTTTAAAGTCCAGGGTTCATTTGGGCCGTCCAACTCGCCAATAGGCAACCTATTTGGCTTTTAACATCACATAACTTCGTCAGAGGACAAATTTCCAGTGCATTACTCTCCGTAGGAAATCATACAAACTGATCATAAGAAGCCTGAACAAAGAGGAGACTGTTGTCAGAGTCCCATGTGAAACCTTCAAAAACTTGCTTTTTTTAAACCCAAACCACAATCTTTCATTAACCTTAAGCAAATAGTTTTGTGTGAATTCACCAAGTAAACCACGTGTTGAAGTTAACTCTAAAGGGGTACCCTCTGCGTTAAAAAGTGCCACCAAGGACTCCTTACTAAGCGTCCATGTGTGACGAGTCAGGACTGTGTTTGCCCCTTCAGAAAATTGGCCTGGGGTCAGTTGAGACACTTATCCCAGTGATTATTCAGAGCTATGATCTTCAAAGTGCAAATGGCCCAAGATTAGTATAAAGGGAAGTGTTTACTCCAGAAAACCACATCATTGTAGACTGATTGCTGGAAACTACAAGGCCCTATTTACACCCTCCAGTGTACCGAGGAGTGTATGACCCAGCAACTTTCCCTGGCCTGGAATAATGCTGATCTATGACCAAATATTTCTAAAAGAGTTCAGCTGTGGCGCCTCTCACCTTGAGTACTGCCGTGTCCACACAGAATGTAAACAAGAAAATCTCGGTCTGTCGAGGTCAGAAGGTCAAATGTCCACTTCCTGTGTAGACGAGTAAATTTAGCTGTGGGTGCATTTAAGATTCTGTAACATCAAGTGTTTGATGTCAGTGGGGTTTGAACATTTTGAAGAATGGACTGGGTTTGACTGTGAAGGCTGCTGTGGACAGTGAGGTTCTTTGGTGTGTGCCTTTTTTGTCTTTCACCCTTGTTATAATACACTGCTATTAGATGCAAATTGACTCTCTTCTCAACTTCTCAACCTTTTGAACTTTGTAAGCTTGTAAGATATTGTGACGTCACAAAGTTTTTTGCCCTACTCTCTCCACTTCCTTAACATCTGATTCACAGCTTAATGTATGTTGTAAAGAAAAAAAAACTCTTTAATTTAATGCAAAATGTAATAAAAAATTAAAAAAAGAAAATAAATTCTTGTCATGAAGACTGTGATATGTCCTTGACTTTTTCCACTTGTTTCTCTGCCTGGGGTGGTTGTCTTTATACTAGGAATGCTTTAATTGTTGAATTTTGTGCAACACTGTTTGGGGAAAACCAAGCCAGAGTTTCACACTGGATTGGAACATTCATTCAATTGAAAAGAAAAATATTGTACTTCTTTGACCTAAACTACACTGTTCTTCTTTGCTTATAAAACCTTCCTGAACCCCCTGAGATCTGAAGAACTTTTCTTCAGAATAAGATTCTATTTCTGATACAAAGCACGTCCAAATGAATGCAACTACTTTAAACTGAAGTGAAAATTATTTCTTTAACTCCCTGTATAATAAGTGAAAATAAGACTGGGTTATCAGCAGAGGGACCTATATTGTACTATTGATCCTGTCAGTTAAATGAAGCAAACAATTTGATGGAGATTGGGGGCAGCTTTCTGTTGCCAGACTGGTACAGGAACCAGCTTTTCAACCACAACGCATAATTGTTTGCAGAGGCAGTGTAGTTTCAGTGTAATCCATTTAATCCCATATAGGAAATCAATAAACTATTCTGAAGGCAATTGCAAGACAAAGGAGGAATTCCAAAAGTGGGTTATTTCCTTTAAGTTCAATTTTAAAGTTAACGAGAAACTGTTCGCTAACAAGTTTGCCACTTTATAAAACGATAATATGTCAATGTTGTGTTTGCAATTGGTTTCCACTGCCCCCAGTTAATGTCAGTTAAAAGTTTAGTACTTTGCTTTTGTAGTTAACAGCACTCAGACATATTCAAAATGCTTTATAAAAAGAAATATAACACATTGTAAGTGTCAAGTAAGTGTAAGTGTCAAGTCTCATAATAATTCATAACTGCTGATCACTCACTGACCTTTTTTGCAAGGATCACAGTGTATTATAATTTTCATAGGTGTAATACAGTATCACTGTTGTAATGCATTATAATCATTGTTATAATGCATTATAACCACTGTTATAATGCATTCATTATAATGTAATTATAAGATACTCTAGCTGTTCACTGGGGGCTTTAAGTGAATTAATGAAATCCCTGAGGGATAGGCAGATGTAATATATTACTAGCTGTTTGGTTTTTGCTTTAAATGGAGTTTTAAAAAAGATTATTAAATTTAAGCAACAGTGTGTGTTTAATGGCTCACAACAGAAATTGAGTACTTGATAATAAGAGCCACCATGCTTCTGGTAGGGATTGTAATAGGTTGTCATAACGCCAGCAGTCACCTTAATTTCAAGTTCTCATTGAGTTGGAGAAGGTCTTGACAAAAAACAACAAACAAATTAGTATAATGTGTAAACTGTCCAAAGAACACATGTTGAATTTGGCAGAAGGGAAAATGAACTACATAATGGAAAAGTCTAATCAGAATAACTTTTTAAAAATGTATGTAAATGTATGTCAGGGAATACTTTTACCATTAAATAAACCCAAGGTGAGATGTCATTATAAATTTGGAAATTTTGTAATAATAAATTAAAAATATATGGAAAAAATGTATAAAGTCCAGAGAAGAGAAAAGAAAGAGTTTTAATGAGTTTAAGGAAATTCCAATTACCAACTCTGGCACACAGGAAACAAAGAGAATTTATGATTGAAGTCTATAAGCTTGTTCCCATTTAATATATGATATTACTGCCAAGCCTGTCATCCACTTTTGGAATAATATGTATGATTTAAGAGGGAACTACTACGAAGTTATTCCTATTAATGTGTTTCTCTGAAAAGAGAAAATTCACCAGCAGAGCATCAGTGCTGACTAACACTGACCAGAACAGCTCCGATATCAAATTAAGGTCTCCACTTTCAAACGTTAGCACATCCTCAGTATCTCTTTGTTAGGAAATAAAGCTCTGGCAGATAGTTTGACAACTCGTGCCTTTGATCCACGAGGTGAGTCAGAAGTTTACAGACGTTGGTACAAGTCACACTGTGCATGGAGATCAGATAACCAGGATGTGGTGCAGCTAATGAGGCCTGTCGCTGCCTTCACAATGCCGCATTGTGCAGTCTGCATTCATGCACCCGTGTGTTGTTGTACAGCTCAGAGATCAAGATTCAGATATTCACCACTTAATCTTAGCCAACATGACAAGAGCACAATCATATCTTGTGAGGACTAGTGTGAGCTGTTTTTATCACAGAGTTAGTCAGAGTGCGGCTTTGTGACCCTTAAGGTTGGTATTGAAGGGTTGAATCCTGTGTCTTTCTGTGTGCCCGGGATTTAAAGACATCAGACTATGACTTTGAAACACAGTTATCTGGTGCGTGAAACTTAATCTGTATCAATACTAATGTCATATGAACCACAATCCTAATGTAATGGAGTGGTTTCATTTGAGCACACTCTAGTTAGAGAATAGACATTAGATTTCTCACTTGTCTTTAAGCTGGTATTAATGTAATATTATAGTGTTCATATTGTTCTGATAATTGTACTTTGGCTATAACATTTAATCTAGTACAAAAGGCTGGTGTACATTATCAGAGGGGAAAAAATTGAAGCCTGTTAACTTTACCTTAATATATTTATTTTGTCTCATTTATTTAGAATTTAACATGTATATGTTTCAATAAAGTGTGCATAAAACAATCAAACTTCAGTCTCTTCAAAATGTTTGGTTTACCCATTATCTCAAGATATTAGAGATATAAAATGATAGTAGAAAACTGTGTTAATATAACTTATGCATTTAAAAGCATGTAGACAATGTGGTATGAGATGGCCTTGGAGTGTACTTTGATGTGTAAATATGTCACGATGCTGTCAATATGTCTGCCACTTTAATTAGTTTATGATTCTTTTCATGGCATCATGCAAAATGTAGTTTATATTCATATAATTGAGGACAAATTAAAATGGACAGTGTCTGTTAACAATCTGTGTTGCTTTAACCTTCACTTTTTAGGTGGTGAGTGAGACAAGAAGTATATATCATACTATCTATTCCATGTCTCTCCCTTGTTTACCTCCAATGTCCAGAGTTTGTGCATGTATGTTAATAATTCCATTACACAACCTCTCTGTTCAGTGTGGTCGAGTTGATTACAATTATATTGTTTTGCATGATTTTTGGGTATCATTGAAATGCACCCTCATTAGCCAGATTATTAGGTGTATTTACCAGTCTATGATATTTACAAGTGGTGTTTTTATTTTGTCCTCTCTGTTTAAATTCCATTAATGAGGTAAACTACATATTAGAAGTACCTCTCAGTATAATGCAACACAATTTAACAGCACAAACTTCAGCGTCAGGAATGAGCATGAAGGGCAATCAACACCTTTTATCAAAAACTGGACATCATGCAATTTGGATTTATTGCAGGACTGTTGGATGCCAGTAGTTGTAGCAGTACACCTACTAATTTGACAACTGAGTGGACATAATTTGTGCAGTGTCTCAGCCAGAGGTGCAACTGAGAGTGTCAGACGGGAAGAGAGAGAAACCTGTCGATAAAGGATTACTTGATGTGCACTCTACGTTCCCAGAAGAGAATCTAAAAGAGACCACTGTAGTGTTGTTGTGCTTTTGTGGCTTCATACACTAATACCTTAATGCATCTAGTAATCTAGAAGTAAATATGAGTTGCTCTTTGATTAGCAGTTGCTGTAGAAACACCGTATGCTGCAAATGTTTCCAGTGTAAATCATTAGCAGTCACTCTGGCTCGTGACCCGACATTATGACCTGTCGATCCAAGAGCTCGATGGCTGTTTTCCCTGCCAGCGACAGCTACAGAGGGCAGCCTGCCAGACTTTCAACAATCCCAGCAGCCGCCCAGCCAGCAGAGCAGTTAACCAGCTAACCAGTCAGCCGAGCATTAAACCCTACAGTCATCCTTTAAGTAAACCATGTAGTGATTCATGCAGTCCCTGCCCCCACCGGTCCTACACAGCTCTAATCCACCTTGGCCGTGGCCTGGCACTGCTCATTTCGAGTGCCCCGCAATCTGTGGTCACAACAAGCTTAGCCGTTCGCTAATCCTCGCCGTCCCATCCAGCAATCATTATCCCCGCACTGATACTGATACTGCCGCTGCTCTTAATGGCACACACCCTCCGTTTTTTTATGTATTTTTCAGCCCCAAAAAAATTGTTTGCTGCAGCTACAACGGCACAGAAGAAAGAGACACAAAGGCACAGATAAACAAACGGAAGAGATAATTATCTGCCTTGTCAAAAAGATGGCATAGACTCAAATAAAGTCAAAATACAGGGAGACACACATGAGAGTACACACACATTAACACACTGTTGAGTAATGTGTCCCCTGTGAATTAATATGGCTCTCTATGAGTCATTAATGGAGGTCAACAGGCCCCTTAATGGCCATTCTCCATGTTGGTTGGTTTGTCGTTAATGTGTCATCCTATAAGTACATGTGGGCTTCATAGTGGAGTCTGTGTGTCTGTTTTACAATCGTGTGTGTTAGTGTGTCTGTTGTTCAGTCTGTACAGTGGACACTGTCCTAGCTCAATGAGCTCAGTGAATTCATTTTTCTGGGAGTTAAGGGGTTTAAGTAACTTGGCAGGAAGTAACATACGGTTAAATATCTACACATAGTGGATATTTTATGAGACGATTCCTGTACTTTTGAACAGTAAAAATTTGATGCTTTAGGCCCTAAGACCTAAGTTTTTCACCTTTAGGCCGATAAATAAATAAGGGATTCAATATTTCTTTTTCAGTTTACTCCTGGCAATGTGGGAAAGGGCTTCCATTTATTGAGGGAAATAAACTATAAATAAAAAGTTGCGTCAATTAACTTTATATAATATTTGGCTTTAGATGATTTTGTTACAGAGAAAATACAACTCAACTGTTAATTTAATATTTTTACATGAAAAATCTCTATACATCTATAACTATACAGATAGTAATGAATAATCTGATCTAATGTAGGCTAAACTGCGATCAATGTCTGACTAACTGGCTTACCAACTAGAAGTGGCACTCCCAACTATAGAGCGTATAAAGATTGACGGCCTGACAGCTTCCCAGAAGTGAAGCAGAAACATTCAGATCGCCCCCTGGTGGCTGGCTGCAGTACAGGTCATTAAGCCCGTCCACGAGGCATCCCCTAGACATTGGCTCTGTATTAAACCCAAAATTAACTTCTCTTGTAACATTAAAAGTGAAAACATGATAGCAATGCAAACAAACATGTAAGCAAAGCAGCTAATCTAACAAGCTCTACACTGCCATTTTCAACCAATTCATGGCGCAAACAAAAACGTTAGCTTAATTAGCTAGCTAGCTACAAATGCCAGTGACCGATGTACTACAGCTCCCAAAATCGACTGTTCCTGGCTAGAATTGAGATTCATGCTATTTTCTTCCTCTGTCTGATATCAGGGACTAACTGCTTCAAAAAATGACTAAGAATTATTATTGGCTGGCATAGTGGCAGGAACAAAGGGGGGCTGGGATTTGGTAAAGGTCAACTGGGGAACAGGATCAGTATTGCAATATGTTCAAAATCCTGACTATAACCCCAGACAGTGTGTCTGTCTGTATGTCTGTGAGGTTTTCCCCAGCAGTGTGTTATGCTGTGTGTGTCTGTAGATGTGTATACCCTCCATGAATGCCTCTAATCCCTGACTCTGAGGAAAAACAATCTTCCAGGGGAGATGCATAGCTTATTGTTGCTCTAAACCCACCCCGACAGACTGCTCTTCACAATGAACCAGAAAATAATAATAAAAAATACTGGATTAAATGTGGCCAGTGGTATTGTATCTGCACTTTTGTTAAGTATTGTAATAGTATACAATGCCAAAGCTTTGTTGTATCTTTCTGTTAAACACTGAATATAATGATTAAAAATAAAAAAGTCAGCAGTCATAAAGCTTCCCAGTGGTAATCTTTGCTTTGCTGCGGATCTTTGTGGTTTAACGACTAGAATCAATCATTTACACTACACCTCATGTCTTGTGCACTCAACAATATCTGCTCCACTTCATATTAAGCTGATTAGGTCTTGCAGTAATCTGGATGTTGGCCAAAATTCAGTGCAGAGCAGACATTATTGCCTTGTCGAATATATAAAAGCACACAGGAGACATTTAGTAGGAAGCACATTAACACATCCCGAGTACTTAAGCTCTACTAAATGTACCTTTAAGGCATTTAGGTGGCCTTGTTGTGAAGTGGAGAGACCTGTTAAGGTGTAAACACTGAAATAGGCCTCCATGCTGCTGTTGCTGCTGCTGCTGCTGCTATTGAGTCATGACGTCTGACAGCAGCAGAGTGCAAAGACAAATGAAATTTAAAAAGATTAAAATGGAGAGGCTCACATTTTGACATTATCCACACATACTGGTAAAACTGAGCGGATTATACCAACTACAATGTAGTTGCGTGTATGTGATTATGTAAGAAATATAAAGCCCTATTTCATACAAAAACTCAAAATCTGCGTCATTTCAAGTAAATCTGCATTTGTTCCCTGAACTTAAACCAGAAGCCCATTAAAATTTCCTTGAATGGTTATGATATCATGGGTCACGGAAGAGATGCGTAGCACACTGAACACTGTTGTGGTGATAACAGCCTATTCTTGTATGATTTCCAGCACACCGAAGCATGCATCATTCAGCTCAAACTTCTCAGAACCCCAAGAAGAATCCAGCAGAAGATTCTCAGCGAGAATTCACAGGAACGAGGGCGAGAGCAGCTAGCTCTCATGCTTTGAAAAAAAGCCTTGGGCTGTGAAGAAGCAGCAAGAGGAGTATACCTCTGAGACTTCTGATGGCAGAGTGAGCAGGAAAAAGAGCCAAGTCTTGTTCTGGCGTTATAAGCCCTGCGCTGCATACATAGACGAACGAGCAGGGGAGAAATTGGCAGTGGGAATAAGGGCAAGACGGTGTAAATTTGGAGCACAAAAGGCTTAAGGGGGCACTGTGCATGCATCCCTGTGGCCCCGCGCACACACATACAGTACAGTATGCACAGGGCTTAAGAGGTGGCTGAGGAGAATGACTGGCGAGGGGATCAAAACAAAGCCCATGGGCGATGTTGGAGGGGAGCTCCGGGACTTGGGATGGAAGTTTGCTCCTCATATGCCGGTCACATGCACTTTCGGACGTGCACACACTCACACATATAGTCAAGAAGTCTAAGAGCATAATGACCATGAGAGAAGGAGAGATAACCAAAAAAGAAGAAAAAAAGACACACTACCAAGAGAGAAAAGTCAAACTCACATGCATTCATGCACACAAACACACACACATACACACACAGCAGCTCTAACTGGCTGATATTGCCAGGAGTGCAAGGATAATCCTATGAGTAGTGTGTTTGTGTGGAGAAACTTAGTTTCAGTGGCCAGGAGAAAACACCCTCCTAAAGTTGAGAGAAGATGCCAATCAACTTTACACCACAATATTCTGTGACCTGGTTTCTCAATGCTGTCAGCCTCTTTGAGGGGTGAAAATCACAACAACACAGCTACATCCAATTACCTCAGTTTCAGGGCATTTCAGCATTTTCTGTAAACATGCCTGCTATTTTCATAGTCGCAGTTCAGAGCTACTATTGGCCCAATCAGAACGCCATATGGGTATATATATAGTGTGGAATAAATAGTGTGAGTTGTATTTGCAAAAAGCTTTTGTGCGATGCAGCCTTCTTCCAACAGATTGGGTACAGTGAGTAGCAGGGAAATGTGGTGATCATTTACGGAGAAACAAAAAGTCAGAATTTATGGGAGTGCTGCTCCCATTAATGGTGTCATCCTGTGAGCAGCCCAGAGTCACAACTGGGGTGACAAAGATATAAATGGTAAATGTCATCTGATTTATTATAACGCATATGTTGTTAATTCTGCACAGGACAGACTAATCAGTGTGTTTCAATATAAACAACTCCCTGCCAAAGCTATAAACCTGAACAACTAGACTGTTTTCTGTTGCTGTGAGCTTCTTGAATAAAAGTGAATGCAGAACTTATTTTGAGAAAACTATTTGTGGTCAGAAAGCTATTTCAGGAGTTTTACCCTGACTGAATAAAATGTAGAACAAAAGAAGATTTGTGTGCAAAGATACATTCCCTGAAGATCTCTGCTATTGGTACTTATGATAGTTATGTGTTTTACATAGAATTGGACAAAGAGTGTGATGTTAGATATATGAGCTAAAATAACGTTGACTTTAGTTTAACTGGGGACATGGACTCAAAAGTCCTGTGTTTATTTGATCCATACATCGATCCATCCACCCTTCCAAGCCTTCATACATTGTCGACCTTATCATTCTTTATACTCCATATCCTCCCCTGGCATTGGTCCTACTAAGGCCACTAGAGGTTGCTGTCTAACATTAAAGTCTGGATGAAGCAAAAATATATATGGGATCTAAGAAAAACGTGTTATTAAACACAAATTTAAATCAGAAAATAATTCGCCAAATTTAAAAACATTGGTTTTAAAGAAAAAAAAAAAGAGCAGAATTCTCTGCTGGGGGTGTGTCTGCTGAAGGCGCTGAAACCTGATATCTGACATCTAACTTCTCCGGTGACTTTCTGCTGCTGTCACTGGCACTCTTTCTGTCTTTCTCAAAATGTTCCTGCCAAACAAACTACAGAGAATAAATGTTTTCAGTTTGGGTGTTCTGCAGTGCAGAGATCTGATACTTGTACACTGGCCAGCCCGCTATCATGTCAGGTCAAGTCGGTACCTGTTGTCTTCGACACGGAGGTCCTCACAACCACCCAGACCCGGCCCGTGGCATAGGCCTTATAGGCAAATGCTAAGGGCGCCACGCCAGCGCCACAAATGGGAAAGAAACATAAGTGTAACTTTCACTATTTTTTATAACAAGTTGGTACTATTATTTCTTAATACAAAAATGATCCCACATTAATTAAAATGCAAAGCAAAGACTATTTAATAGAAATAATATAATATGTTTGTAATGTTACATTACTTCGCGAACATTACACATTTTTTAAAATTCATTTATTTATTTATTTATATAATTTTTTATCTTGTTAACTATTCTGATTGTTTCTTGTGAGTATATACACTACACTGGCGATGCAAGGGGGGCGCCACCTAAAATCTTGCCTAGGGCGCCAGATTGGTTAGGGCCGGGCCTGCAACCACCCACTGACAAAGCTTTATTTTTAGGTTCATAAAGTGCTCCAGAATTAGCCCGTATGTAGGATATTACTTCAGACATTGTAATCTTCTGTCACTATGACTGCTGACACGATAGTGTCAAGGGTGGAGTTATGATAAGGATGCTCCAGTGCGTCATCGAGCTATGATTTTAGCCATGCACAAAAAATCCTGAACACAGTTTAATGGTCTAACTCCATAATTCAGCCATATATAGTTTAAAATCTTCGTTTGTTTCCATACAAATCTCTGATTACTTTACCCTGACGGCTGGGCTGTAATAAGCTGCTGTACAAAGGACATATGGGGTTATTTTATTTGCTGAAAAACATCCTTGAATCCTCTGGGTCCCATTGGGGCGGCCGCATCCAACAATTTCTTTGCTGAAAACGACAATCACACCCACTCCATGCAGCAGAACACTTTCGCCTCAGCAAAAGGTGGTTTTATGGCATAACCTTCTCTCTCCAGTTCTCTCTTTCCAGTTTGCCTCTACACTTTCATCTGTCCAATAAAGGCAAAAAATGCCCCCCAAAAATAATAAAAATAAACAGCTAAAGAGGTGGTTTTGAGCAAACTGTGAGCCAAGAGTAATCAGAATACATTATTAAGTCTGGGTATTCACTGAAACCCAAAATGTTAAATTTTAAATAAGTAAATAAAACATTATAATCCAATAAATATTTAATACTTAGCTTTATTTCATCCTGGGTTTTTTTTTTTTTAAATAAGAGGTTACTTCAGGTCAGTCTTATTTTTTAATACAGCACCCCCCAATTTGTTTTTTTTGTTATGTTAAGTCTGTTTTTATTTCACAGCAAGATTTTTTTAACCACTGTTTGTTAAACTTCCAGCCCAATAAGGCGTATTTGCTCAATCAACCTGAAGAAGCAGACATTTTTTCAATATAAGAAAAGGATTCTGATGATGCGGCTTAAATTTAATTTGATATATAGTTGGGTGGTATGTACACAGACAAAGATGTCTTTATTAGTTCTTCCACTATTACTGCTTCATAGTATGTGGTCCTTGACCCAGAACTTGTCTCAGTGTCCCTGCAGTCATTAAAAAGTGAGAGGAGAAGGAGGTCAAAAAGTCATGTGTTGAAAGTCTCACCTCCCTCCCACCCTCTCAGGCCACAGTGACAGGGGACAGGAGTGAAACATGCACGTGTGAAAGATGCCACATAGTTGTTAATTTGCTGACAGGGTTTCATCCATCTACTCTGAACGATGGAATAGAGTTTGTCATGTTGTTTTTGCCTTTCCACCCTTTGAAAATGTACTGTAACATCCAACTTCACTTAAGAACAGAACTGCTTTTTTATGCATCGGCTGGGTTTATTTTAGTCCCATCATTTCTCTTTATTTTATATAATCTTTCATTGTATATTTATTTCGTACAGCACTTGTCCTGATGTTGCTTTCACGGTTGCATCAAAGAGGGGTTTTTTTTGTTCAGCCTTCAGATTAACACAAGCATGGAAAATTAATGAACATGTCATCAGCAATAGAGATTCATGGAGATTCATGAGTGTTTACTTTCCAGTCCCCTCCCTGAGTGCCGGCAATTCAGGAGAGAGGATAAAGAGCTGTTAAAATGGAAATGGTAGTAAAATATAGAAAAAAGGGGCCTGTGCCAGTCTGTGAACAATTTGCTGAATGTTTCTGCAAAAAGTATCTTTACTTGAGACAATTTAAGGACAGAAAATAGAATATTTATGTAGGCATGCTAACATGCTACTGCTAATATTTCAACATGCTAATGCTAGCATATTTGTGTTTAACAAGCTCAGATCTTAGTTTTTTTGCGGGTTTTTAATGAAAAAAAAAGAAAGTATTGGATAAATGAAAACTTGACCTGATAATTGCTGTGGATGAAAAGTCAGAAGCTCATCAGAGTTAACACAATTCTTCCTGTTGGGAACATGTTTAATGACGTGTCATAGTATTACATGGTAGTACATTAAGCAAGAAACCACAAACAACAAGTGCCTTCAGTGGAACAAAAGACAGGTTGGATCACCAATCCCATTGTCCTCTCTGGCCAAGGAATATATCTACATCAATTTGTGCCACTAGAAAGAGTTGAGATATTTCTGGGCAATAATGTTGGACAGCCATTCAAACATTGCCATCCCTAGAGCCACGCTGGCGTTTCTAAAACAATTTTTCCATTCTGTTTCCTGCTGCAGAATGACCACTGAATTTCAAAAAGTGCCAGTTATAAAACGTTTTAGAGGCACATGTGAAAAATGAAAAATGGACCCATATCTGAGAATGAAAACATTTCAACTTCCCATTTAAGATAACCATGTATCATCCACCCATCTCACATGGTGGTCATTCAACCAGGACTGTGAAGACCTGGCGCCTGATGGCTGCTGATAACTGTTGTTGTTGAGCATTGTTTGGGCTTGTCAGAGAAAAAAAAAATATTGTTGCCCAGTGAGTGTTATCATAACCTGATAACAAGAACATCTTAGTGAGATCGCAGAGAGATTTGTGAGCATATTTACCATGCACCCATACCCCTGACACTAGCTGAGTGGGTCAAATCACCAAGACGCTAGCTTCAACTATTTCATCACATTGGTTTAATGAAGAACACAAGTATCTTTGTCTCATTTTTGCAGCTTATGAGCTTGATGAGAAACCTGTCTGACCTCACAACAACTGGCAAATGCTGTCTGAAGAGATTGTCTGGTCTGGCTTTTTGTGATAATAATTTCTCTCTGTCCCTATATCTCACCAAACCTTTCACTTTCCTGTCTGATACGCAACTCGAAAAGGACAACCTTGACTCAGAGACGGATACATGAAGGTTTATCTGAATCTGTACAGCAGTGGCAGGTGAAGGTGGATTTAAAACATTCATTTGGTTTGCTTGTAATGTAGCCAGAGAAACGGTGTCAGACTGGATACAAATAAAACATCCTTACAATAGTATTATCTGTGGAAGAATGGACCCAGAAGGTTGGAATCTTTTTTAGTGCAAATGTGTCCTCGACTGCTCACATTTGAATGGAATTAGAGCTAATGGAAGAGACAAGCAGTTCACCAGCTTTGTGCATTAAAACAGCAACAGGAGCAGCGGGGGGAAAAAAACAGTACGTGGGAAGAAAGGATGCTTGTGTAACATCTTTGGCTCTGACACAGTCAAGCAGAGTCAGCCTCGGACGGAGGACAAGGGTTGCTCTGAAACACACCCACAAGACTGCAGTTACTTTAATGTACGGAGAGGTCGCCGGATGCTATTTTACTCGAAACATCTTGGGGTGAGCACCTGCAAGATACAGGTGAACTCAAGTAGATGGATGTGATACTGTAGCAGGTAATGCACACAGATATAGTAGAGGGATTGCTATAAGTGCACCAATATTGTGATATAGATGCATATTACTTAGACTCTGTTTGCTGCCATTACCAGCAAGCACTGTATGCACATAAAAAGAGAATTTCATTGCTCAGATTTATTGTGCACATGAAAAAATGATGTGTTAGAATACAAGATAATTGTCTGCACATTCGGAGTTATGGATGCCTAAAGATGACATGCTCATAATTTTATCATTTTATGCCCCTTTTAAGTGCATACTGGATGTTTTCGTGTCAGTCAACATTTTTTTCTAACCACAGGGCTGTGTAAGCACTTCCCCTCTGCCAGATGAGCCACCTCCCATATCTTCACACATTACAGCTTCTCTGTGGTATCAGCCCAGCATTGGGTGTGTGTGTGTGTGTGTGTGTGTGTGTGTGTGTGTGTAGGCGTAGCTGTGTGTAGTGGTGGCTGTCGTCCTAAACTGCACTTCTGATATGAAAAAAAGGGGATATCTTACTGAGCCACAGATGTGGCCACTGAAAGCAGTCTGTCTGCTCCCTAGAGGAATAGTTTTTAGAAGATCCTGCAGAAGTACTGCAGCACTAAGAAATGTGAGAAGAAGCTGGCTAAGCATATGATAGCAGGTGTAGAGAGGGTATAGAGAGGTTATAGAGAGACCCATTTGACAACAAATTACCACGCTTCCCATTATATGATAAACAATATTAATGACTTTATTTTTATCACACCTTTTCTGAAAAGATGCAGCCCTAAGTGTTTCAGATAAAAGGATTAGATGGTGACTAAAAGGGACACCCAAACCACAATTATCAACCCATTTACAATGAGCTGAAGAATGGGTTTTATAGTGTGTGAGAACGGAGTTACTCCACAAAAGGACAAGCTTTTGGTTTTATAACTATCAGCAGCAGCAGATTGGTACAGCTAAGCTGCCATCTAATTTCTAGGTTGCACTGATTTAAAACTGCAGGTTTATGGTTATTTTATTGTATTATTATTTGTGTCTGATGTTGTTATGTGTGTATTTAATCATGGGATTTTTTCCAGGTGCAATAAAGCGTGGCATTGCAAACTAAAGGCTATAAATGCTAAGGTATGGTTCATGCTTTCTAAAGTGCTTGGCCCTATACAAATAAACGTAAATAAATAAATAGGCTGCTGGTGCCACAGGCCTAAACTGTGTGTATAAACAACTACAGTACCGAAGCAGCTTTTAGATCACTGTTCAGCATTTGTATGTGCTATATGTAGGATATCAAAAACCCAATGTTGCTTGTTTGTTATCATAACTAATTTTTCATTTTCAATATAACAAAGATTTGTGCAAAAAGTAATTTTAACTTAAAATATTAAGTCAAATAGCAAGATCAATTTGAGTTAACTCCATCGCCTTTGTTGTCTTGACATAAAATTATTTCGCAGCAGGGACATATTTAAGTTGAAACAACAAGTTGGGTTTTATAGGGCGCAGGCCCAGGGGCCCAAAGTGTCACTAGCTGCCTTTACCAATCAAAATGTCAATGAGAGACACATAACAGCCACAAAGAGATGCAAAATGACCACAAAGAAACATAAGAAGACTACAAAGAGATGCAAATAAGCTGCAAAGAGACACAAAATAACTAACTTGACACCACAAGATGGTTTGTTTCACAGAACTATCTGAGAAGCCGTCATTGGAAACTGTTTGGGATGGGCAGCGGTCATTAAAAAAATACTTGGCAGGTGAATGGATAAACCTGCGATTGCTCCTCGCAGCATGATGATTGGTCGAACAACTGGTTGCTTGGACACAAACATATTACTTGAAGGATTTGTGATCTTGTGAGAATCCATCGGCTGTGCAAGGCAACAAAACAACAAAAAAGAGACACAAAACAACCACAAAGAGACACAAAACAGCAGCAAAAAAGCTTAGACACTAAAAAGTCTGTGTGTTTTGCTCTTATGTTGTGGAGGTGGTGGGGCCTTTTCCATGTCTGTTTTCCATTGTCTCATAATCTGCCCATGAGGATGTCCAAGTGTTTATTGTGATTTATCATTTGGGTTTTTTGTATATTGTCCATAAAGAACTGTCTTTTTCTAAGTTAGTCTCCAACTTTGTTCCAGATGTGAAGGTCGAGTCAACAGGAAGCTTCATGTTGAGAGTTACATGTTTGAATTTGTAATTCGCATCACAGACAGGACATGTGAAGTGATATCAACAAAACTTTTGAATACGTAACGTTCAGGGTCTTCTTCAGTGGATGTAAAGAGTCTTCTTTCATCTTCTATTATATTGTACTTGTTTTTTGACAGGAAGCTTTTATCTATATTTTATATAAATAGCACATTTCAATACATTATTTGTTATCATAGTCAGGATATTACTACAGCTCCAGCAGCATTAAAACGCTGACTGTTGCGCAATTTCGGCAATGCTTAACGGGTGTGTGTGTGTCTGGTCTGGTGTGTGTGTGTCTGGTGTCACCGTGTCTGAGCTGGCTCAGTGTCCTCTGCTCTCATATCAGCTGGGATGAAGAGCTGTGTACAATCCATCAGCTCACAGCTGTGACTTACAGCCTGGTGGTTGGTCAAGGTCGCCTGACTGACACTGACACACACACACACACACACACACACACACAGTCCTTTCATATACATTGTCATGACACATGCAGCATGTCTGTGTTATACTGTAACAGCACATCACTGAATCCTGACATGGCAAAACAAAAGGCACGTGTCAAAACATATTCTCTTTATTAAGTTACAGGGAAACTAAATCATGCAAACTTGAGTTGAAGGAAAACACCACTGGGATGTTGTGTTGATATATGCACCAGTAACATTAAAGGTCAGGGGTTCAAATGTACGATTTTGAATGATTCATTTCTTTCCTTGATTCCCATGTGTGCTCTCATTCTCCAGCATATGTTGTCTAACAAAGCATAAAAATAGCTGTGGAAAAGTAGATGAATGTGTCCTACTTTAAAGCAAACAGCTGCAGACTTCATCTGGAGTTGTGCAGTACACTAAAGATCCAGCAATCTAAAATGAAATTAGCCAATATTCATTTTGAACCCATATTCCCATTTCATAAAACAGCATAGAAATGGCTGAATCTTGTTCGGAAATGCCACCGGTCTGAACAAATCGATTGCTTGTCATAATGTCCGTCCAATTAATTTACCTTTCGCAGCTGAGGCTTTGTGGAGAGGTGGACTAATTGCAGCTGCCTCGGTCGGAGCCATCACAGCCCTCTGCAGAGAGGGAAGCCAAACACTGAGCCAGAGGAGGACCGGCCATCTGGAGAGACTTTTTTGACAGGTTGGTCAAATAGTGGGGCATTGGTGTATTCACAAACACTGATGTGAAATAAATCCTAAAAAGTTTATATTTTACAGTACAAGTGTGTAATTTTCTTTTCTGAGATTCATGTGTGAAAATTTCAACTCAACAGCTTCAAAAACTAAAGAAAAAAGAAAAAAGAATGAAGTTGCACTAAATGGATTGCAGGTGAGCTGTTGTAAACAACTGATTTAGCTGATACTTCTAAGCTGTTATAATTGTGTTTCACTGGAAAAACAGATGGCAAGTTTGATTCTAGCACTGATTCAAATGCTTCTCACCTACTTGTATGTTATCCATTTGCCTGTGTGAACACCTGGATTGTGAGAGCAGTTAGTCCATTCTGTTAGTCCATTTTAACACGCATGTTCTAAAAATAAAAGTATCGCTATTTTCCATCACATACACAGGTTCACCTTTATCCCTGCCCTCGCTGACGTTGTGTGGTCCTTGGTGGGGCGCACACACACCCTGCTGTTGTTGCCATGATGCTGCGTTTCTATATTTAATTCAGACCACATAACTCTGTGTTGGTAATAATTGCACGGATTACCTGGAGCCATAATCACATGATGTGTGACGAGGAGAAGGTAAAGCACGGGCCATCTGGTCTGCCTGGGTGCAGCTGAGCCAACATACACACACACACACACACACACACACACACACACACACATATATTGTATGTATAAGGGTCAGCAGGAAACATGCACACACATTGTATAAAAGGGCCAGCAGGCAACTCGCATATCTACACTCTCAAAAGAGAATGCATAGACAACAAGCAGACACAGCAAGATTTAAGAATTTTATAGTTCAATAACTTAAACGTAAATTAACCTGTAAATGCCATAAACATCGACAGTCTGACAATACAGGAGCATCTCAATAAATTAGAATATCATAGAAAAGTTTATTTATATCAGTAATCAATTCAAAAAGTGGAAATAACACATTATATAGATCCATTACACACAGAATGAAACATTTCGTGTGTTAATGTATTTCTTTTTATTATAATGATTATGGATTACATTTAATGAAGACCTAAAATTCAGTGTCTCAAAAAAAAGGAGACAAAATACCAATTGTAAAAAAGTATGTTTAACATGAAAATGTTGGCCTCTGAAAAGTATGTCCATCTATATGCACTCAAAACTTGGTTGGGGCTATTTAACTTGAATAAATGGAAATGGACTTTTCCATGATATTCTAATGATGTTGCCATTTTTATAACTTATTCTATTAAATATTGGCTGCTGTTCATTCAATGTCATGCAGTAAATCTCAAATCTCAAATCCAGTGCCCAATTTTGTGCCGA